>NW_028252519.1:0-224902 GCF_964263255.1 Lissotriton vulgaris
ACCTAAGCAGTGCCACGGGCCGATCTAATCGGCCCTGTGTTAAAAGCGAAAGTGCTCAGGCCGATCAGATCGGCCCAGGAGCTAACCCTCATTTGCGTGTATTTTCTTTCCTGTTATACCTCTTGGAAATGAATACTGGCCTCTAACACCAATCTGGAACACCTCCCTCTTTATTTACGTAGCTGTAGTGGGCAAAATTCCTACCCATTCGCAAAGATTTCCTCACTTAAACGTAACGGAGAAATCTTGTTCTTCAGATGTAAATCAGCGTCTGCTGAAAGCTGCACTGGCCCTTGTTTACCAGTAGAGGGCGTAGACGACTGAGAGACATTGCTGTAATCTGCCGAAAGCCCCAGAGACAGTGCAGCAAGTGAGCGCGCTCGAGGTGTCCAAGCTGCTGGCCTTGATATGAAAACAACAAGAAACCAGTGCAGGTATGGCTCACCAAATTTCGCTAATGAATTAGGTACTGTGGTGAGTTTCTTTCAACTTTATCAATCACTTGAATTGTGTAAAATGTTGAAGTGCCTTGATCCGATCTAGTCAGCCCCAGACTCAAAAATTAGCTAGCATTCGCGCCAAGAATTTTCAATTCTATTAAGGACACGGAGGCGAGGATTATGCTTCTCTTTCTTATATTTGCCACTCACAGCAGCCAATGAAGAACGTTTTGTATGCAAATAAAAATTACATTTCCCATGATGCTTGTACATACATCACATCCTGTATAGCCCCATAAGAGCTGCTGCATCCTGTGTCTCCTCTTTCTTTGCTCGAACATATACAGTCCACACATAAATAAATCCAGTCCATTGTACGGAATATGAGTCTCAATAAACATCCTTCAACATGGAGAACAAACATTACTAAATCCAGTCCTTTTCACGGGATATGAGTCTCAATAAACATCCTTCACATGGCGAACCATCGTCAACTGGAAGGATCACGTCTTTTAAGCCAGAAGAACACCTGCTCCTTCTTCTTTACTGGAAGCTGAAAGGAATGAGACAGGAAAAACCCGTAACTTCTGCTGATACAGAATATCAAGTACATGCGGGTGGGTAATTATTACCACTGTAATAAACCGGGTGGGATAATCCTCGCCTCCGTGTCCTTAATAGAATTGAAAATTCTTGGCGCGAATGCTAGCTAATTTTTGATTCTATTACAGGACCGGAGGCTTCGGATTATGCTAGTTCAACGCTTAGTAACACAACTACAGTCTTAAATCTCCCACCGGTACATAATATACTGTTTAAATAGAGTCTGAGAAACTCCATCAGAAAAGGTAAAACTTGCACAACAATGGGAATTATCCAAACAAGAATGATAAGTATTGTACTTGAGCAAACTGCGTATCACCATTGGTTCTAACACCCATTCCGGCCAAAGGCCCTCAACCATCGGCTGTAATAGCCTCGTACTCACATAGAAAAAGATAATAAACATCAACAATCATATGAACATATAGTCGAAAAAATCAGATGGTAATTCCGAGAATCATCGTTGTAAGCCATGAGGCATGTGAAGAAACACCCATAAAGTGCAAAGTCGTGTGACAAGGCCCTGACCACATGCAGTTCAGACCTCGCTGACAGGGCAATTTCTTATAGTACATACTATACCTGTAAAACGTGGGCTTGCCTCGCCATAGGAACCCCCGAAGGTGGAATGCTTCGTAACACAGCCTGACAATATTTAATGTCCCGTTTGGAAACTTATGCCACCAAAAGAATTCGAAAGAAAACCCGACTCAAGTTCAGCAACCTGCCCTGAACCGAGAAGAGCCGCAGGAAAACGGCCAAATGGACGTTATAAGGACTAAAGTCCCCGTACATTATTTGGTAACTAATTCACCAGAAGAAATCAGTCCTCACAAAGCCGCCAAATAGCGTACATATCCACAAGCGACCCTCTATCGCCGAAACCTCTGTAGGGAATGAAAGGTCCCAGAAATACGAAAAGAACGCGTTTGAGAAACCAAGAAAGTATTGTAGATACCAGAAACTTGATCGCAATAAAGCAAAGTCGGAATACATACACCCAGGAAAAAAGTTCTTACCACATTGCCATGTGTCAACCCGGACCCGCGCCTACTAAACGGCAATGATGAATCTGCAGGCCGTAGCCCTCTGGTGAACCATAAGGCATCTGCCTTGATTTACCTGAGTGTCACTACATAAGAAAAGGGGAAAAATTGCAAGAAAAAGCGGGAGAACGAGCCGTCCTCCGCCGACCCAGGGGGCATTGGGATTCCAAAATGGAGTCCGCCCTGCACGAAAGATGCGACCAGTCGTCCGAAATACCAGGAAACCAGATGGAACAAACCTTTACTGCCATGTAGGCTAAGGAGGTATACCACAACAATCTAAATGTGAAATCGTCGGCAAAATGGCCTGAGTCCTGGAATTAGTCCACTATGAAGATGATCTATATGCCCATATCCGCTGATCGTACTCGCAGTCGAGATATTGTGCATGCTGAACAGTAAGCCTCCAGAGGCGTGCACGGCAAAGAGCCCGAATAACTGGAAGGGTCGGAAAAACTGTTTGAATGACAGTGCCCAACACACCACTACCGAGGCATCCACCCAAAGGGAAACTCTCGTACTAATACCATCGGAAAGTCATCCTCGCATTGTAAAGTGGGGATAAAACCACTGAGTCGCATAGGATTGAGATAAAACAACCATACCTCTATGTATCCAATTAACCTTAGAGATAAAACAACACGGTACTCGGACGTTAATGGGGAACTGAGGAGGGATAGCCTATCCCTCGCATCAACCATTGGTACCACCATAGGAACAACTGCCCTTGTAGGGAAGGAGAGAACCAGACTCTCTCCTGAACGCTATATGCCAGAAACTGCGGAAACACGATGGAAAAGAACAGACCCACTTGTGTGAATGCGACCATAAGCAAAGAACGTCTACCCTTTATACACTCAACGATAATAAATCTGTCCCATAGGGGCCTCTGGTGTCCTGGTGTCCAACCTTAGGAAGGCTTTGCGCCTCTCGGGCGATCCGGCGCAAAGGCGTCATACCGACGCCTATCACCGAGCGTGGCTGGCTACGACATTGATTTGCAGCCTGTCAAATCTGGGAATCCCTTTCTGAGACGACTAGGAAAAAGAGGAAAAACGAAATAAAGACAATAACTAACAACGTAAAAAATAATGAGTAAATAGACAAAAACGAACGCATGCTGAAGGATTTGTGGTAGCAGAACGAAATGGGCGTCAATCAAGCCCTGTCACCCCGAGTTAGGCAACGTCATACATGAGGCCCTGTTGACCACACAAGAACGGGAAGAACCTGGGTGTCAACATAATCAGTTCAGGAGGCTCTTGCGCTCCGATCAGTAGTTGTCATCCTCCAATATAGCAATATATATATATACATACATATATTCCAACCTCATCCTCAAGGGACATCTGTATTCTATACATATAAAAGTGCAAGGCACAGTGCAATGGAGGAGTCGAGGGGGAGCCAACCCTGTGCACACTAAAACAGAGAAATGAATAATGCATCGGCTCCTCAGCAAAGCTGTAGTCATTATACCAGCCCAGAGGGCGTCGGGAGTCTTTGTAAAATACAAGGAGCGTGTGCGCACTCCGAGGGCCAGCCTATTGTTAAAGCCTGGCGGCTACCAGGAATCTGCCCAGGTAAGCAGGAGGCACTGAGACCTCAAACAAAACAAACAAGGGACGCCTGCGACGTGCGTAGGCCAATGTGCCCAAAGTAAGCCCAAAATTGTGCCCAAATGGGTTACGCACACCGGAGCGTTATGACTCCATAACCGCACTCGGCTACTAGGGAAAGCCTTTGGCGGAGAAAGGGCGTGACCGCGCAATAATTCAAACAACCCTATGGAAGTGACCGGAAACTTACGCAACGTGTAAAACAGCATCGTTGGAATGTAATCAAGGAGCAACAAATCAAGACACAAACACATTCACCCAATTCATCATGGCGCACTCTAGCGCCGAATTCCAGCTCCAGAAGGAGCGTTTGATTCAGTTTGCGGCTGTCTAGGCCTCTCATGAGGATTAATCTCGCCGGCATAAGCAGAGCGACCTCACCACTCCCGCAGGAGCCATCTGAAAGTTGCATCAGCGCTACCAAAAAGCTGCCAAGCGCATACTGCCATCCAGTATAAACAGTGAAACATATCCCAGGAGAATAGTAAACTTAAATCGTGAGAAAACTCAAATTACAACATTATTGATAAAACGAACATGACTCGGGGCACCTGGGATCGAACCCTGCACCATGGAGATCAAAGGCAGCAGCCTTGCCCCGAGGCCACGTGTAGACCGATCCACACGAAGCTGATGAAACCTGAAGACCCCGGCAGGGAAGCGCGGCATGTGCTCATCAGCGGGAGTACAGAGCGCCTGAAAAAGGGCCACCCGCGTAGAGGATACATCACCGTACCCCCAGTCCCAGGACGTGGCAAGGAGGCGACGCGCGCCTGCCTTATCGAAGCGAGCCATGAAGCTCTGCGGAGATTCAGCGGTAAGGTGGACCGACAGATAAGGTGACAGACTCCGCTGGCGCCACACCCGGGCGCCGCACACAGCCCCCGCAAGAACGCAGCAATGCCCGCAGGCCATTGGGGAACGAACACCTGGCCAGGGAGACCGAACCGGTAACAAACAAAAGCGTCCACGGAGTACGCTGCTCCAAGCGGGAGCCGCTCCGCCCTCCTAGGCGGTAAAAACAACCCATGGCGCCCGCGAGCGCTAACACAAGAAAGCATGGAAATGCAGCGTAAATCACCAACCCATACTCCTAGGACCCTTTGTAAATTGAGGACAACCTAGATACTGTGTTATATCCAGAGCGCTGCAAGCAGTCTTGAACTTAGGGAGTGCAGTTCGTTAAGATACACGGCTGCACGTAACACGTGCGCTACCAGCTCCCATAAACCACAATCACGCCACAAGCATGAAACATAGCGCGATATAAGCGCAAAGCATTTCAACATCAAGCGATCTAAACGCAAGGCATTTAATACAGCGCGCAATGAGCGCAAAACTACTGGCAGTAACCTCAAAGAAAATCCGTCAGTCAACCAAGACATTAATCATATCATAATGTTGTGAGCACTTAACTGTCTGCGTGAGCAGCAAAGAAAGAGGGGGAGACACAGGATGCAGCAGCTCTTATGGGGCTATACAGGATGTGATGTGTGTACAAGCATCATGGGAAATGTAGTTTTTATTTGCATACAAAACGTTTTTCATTGGCTGCTGTGAGTGGCAAATATAAGAAAGAGAAGCATAATCCGAAGCCTCCGGTCCTGTAATAAAATCCAGTTTACACTTTCCGCATTATAATATTCCTTGGTACAGTACACAATTATAGAGCTGTAGAAAAAAAGGAAAGGAGTTTTAAATCAACTTAATCTGTGTTCGAGGCAAATGAGGTACGTATTCGGTAACACCGTTGAGAAAGTTTGAGAGACGATACTCGGCCGAATGCAAAGGAAGCAAGGTTACACCATTATAAATGTAAAAAAAGTTTCCTTATTTTGCAATATCTGCACGTTGTTTTCAAATGTCCAGCGTTATGCTACAGTACTTTTCAAAAGCTATGACGGTTATAACTGGGCCTGTAATGGGCATTCGCACAATCGAGGAAGCAATGAAGGAGGCTGGTTGGCTTTTAGCACGTGTTTTACTGAAGGACGGCGCTGCTGTGAATGATCTTTGACTAGTGTATATTTCACATACCCTCAGGATAGATAATTGCTGTCAGTTTCTCTTTAAAAAAAAACTTGACTGGCAGAAGCACTTTGTAAAGGAACTTCAGGCAGGGGTGGAGAGGTTGGGTGGGGAAAACGGCATGATCTGCTTTTTTAAACGTATTGTTTTATATAGCGCGAACTGTACCCAAATGGATTGGTGCGCTTTACTTGAGCACCAGTTACATTACCCTTGCACACATTTATTTTTTGGTAGGCACTGGGAAATTGTGATTAGTCCAGGAGCTAACGCCCAGACTCGAATCTCAGCTTCAAAGTCGGTAGAGAAGCAAGCAAAATGCAAGAAATGAAATTGCTGGTATGGCAACAAAAACACGTTGATGTAGTTTTTATTTCTTGTACTTCGCACTTCGCTTACCTCTCTGCTGACTTTGAAGCTCTAACCCCAGCATTATTCATGCTATTATGTTGAAAGTAAAGACTTTCAAATTGTACTTCACAAACCAAAATATGTAAAATGGGGCACTTGAAAATATCAGTGAACACAATTTCTGTATATTCTTCAGCTCACCTGGTCGGGTGGGGTGAGTCTTTTCTCTACGTTTTAAGGCATGGGCAATGTGGGCTCTGGCCCTGGCCCCCAACCTTTCAGGAGCCCCCCGTGATAGACCCGCTCTGTTCTGTAGAGTCTTGCCCCAAAGACCTTGAATAGTATTGGTTTTAAATACTGTTTTCTTTCCAATTATTTTTAGTGTGTGTAACTTGTGAGAAAGATTACTGAAATTTGGAAAAAAGTGTGTAATTTTCAAGCAACATCCATCAAAAAAGTTTCTTTTAGATCAAAGCAGGACCTCATATATGAGAAATGCAGTCCTGCCAAGCGTCACGCTACAGGTGTGACACTCGCGCATTTCAGTGCGGTGATGCGCATCACCGCACTAAAATGCATTGTCACGCATTTTGCCACCATCTGCCAGGCACGCCACCAGCGGCGTCTGTGCCTGGGCTCTCTGCTGCTCGGACGTGCTGCTTGCTGAGCACTCTGCCCAGGGGTTTACTCATCACACAGTGCAGGGGGCGGGAGGTACTGCCCTCTCAGCAGTCGATACTGCTGTCAATCACCGTGGCCCTATGTGGGCCGGGATTAATAATCTGGATGTGCCAGCGGTACTGTGCCGTCACGTCCGGAGGACGTAGGCAGAAGCGGCGGGGGATTCTGAGTGCAGGCACTGGGAGACTCGACTCTCTCTTATGCGGCGCGGCACTCACTCCTCGGTCATGAGGCGGGCCTGGTGGAGTCAGGTATTCTCTGCTTTTGTAATATCGCTTAATTTTTAATATCCCGCGCTGACTGAGGTGCCGTGGTCTTACCTCTCTGGGTCAAGTGAGAGGAACAATGTTAGAAAATAAAGCAACAACAGCACCAGCTTCCTGTGAAACCGATGCCCTTTGTGCTTGTGGCTGTAGTAATAATTGTCATACTCTATGCACAGCGTCTGAAATGAACTGGGGGTCAACAAACTCTGTGCTAGTGTGGAGGGGCTCTGTAGCGAGTGCGCGCACTGGATGTTTTTGGTCTTTAGAGGCGTCGTAGCACCATCTCACATAGCGAGCTCTCCCCTCTATCCAGGGCCCCAGCCCCCCTCACCCGATACACGTTAAACTTGCAGATCGATTTACAGTTTATGTTGTTGACACTGGAGTGTCAACAACATTCTAATTAGCTTGTCATCTCGGCATCACCTCGTGGAAAGTGTACAGTGTGACAGGGGTGCCTGTACTCTTGGCACATGTGCACACTTAAAAGTGCCAGGCAGCTGTGGTCTGCCAGTTAGGATGCACGACAAAGTGATAATCAGAGGCCATATTCGGAGGCTGCTCAACGTCAGACACACCTCACACTGGCCCTCTTATAATCAAACAGTTCTAGTTCAGCTCCAAAAATCAGCTTCAGTGGCTGGCAGCACCTGCCTGTACAATATGAATGTTTCTTTGTAAATTGTAACAGGTGCTCATGTAATCCTCTCCATTACCTTTAAGTCATGTTTGTGATAAATAAGAACTGGGAATAAAAGAACGAGGCAACAAAGTGAAAAGAAGCCCCAGTCAGGATCAACCCATTGCAAGACTACAGGCAGCCCCCAACATCAGCACTGCCACTGAGAGGTCACTGCCCCTTCACTCCCCCACCCCACCGCGTAGAACACTGGCTAAAACCAGAAGTGGCTTCACTCAGCCTGGCACTGCACACTGCTGATTTACTGATCATAACAAAGTTGAGTTCAGCAGCAGAGTACTCAACGAGTGTAAGTTCTGTCTGACATGTCGGTTAGGGCCCTCTCATTTCTGGTGCTTAGCAGCAGTTTTAGAAGCTCCCCAGTTTCTCATTGCTCGAACGGGTGTAATTTCTAATATTTATATGTTTTCCTCGTCTTCATTGCTTGATTTTTGCTTGCAAGAAAGTGTCACTCATACTCGTTGAATGCCACTCATAATTATACTGAAATTATGAAAATGTCACACATAAGCGATCTGAAACATTGGCAGCTATGGAAATGCGGGGTTGTCACAGAGATTATTTGCAGTAATATTAGTGAGCTGCTGCTCTTACTATTTTGAAAACTCGTCACTATTCAGCCATATCAAATGTAAACACATTTAAAATTTGCACCATTGTGCCTGTGCACTGCCAGTGGCCTGGCCAGAGAGGTCATAAAAAGGGCTGAAATTGGGTCTTAAATTCAAACTTGTTCGTATCAGAGGCCCCAAAAATATGATTGGCTCAGGGCCCCAATATCCTTAAAATGTCCCTGACCTAATTTTCTCAAAGAACAGCTCAACAACATTTCGTAGCATTTTCCTTCAAAAACATTGCAGGTGTATTTGTAACATGCAATTTTATCAATATGTGTGTTTGCTGGGCTGGCCATTTCAGCCCATAATCTGAAAATCTGCATCAGCTAAGTGTTTTATAACCAGAAGCATGTGTCTGAGTAAAAAAAAGCTGCTTTCATGCAATTAACAATTATACAAGAAATGTGCTGGGAGAGGCTGGGACTGATGGGAAACAATATGTGGTTGCACGTTTGTATGTGTGACTATGGCTGCAAATGTGATTTTGGAACAAGTTGACAGCTTGCAGTCAGACGACAACTCCGAGCACCGGCTGGGGGTGGAAACACATACACTCTTTAGCTTTGCACAGCTATTGTCTAATGATGTCTAACCTGCAAGTGTTGTAAGTCCCAGAGACAGTGCAAGTGCAGCATGTGGTCTCAGCAGATCATGACTTTTGCTCACTTCCCACACATACCCTGCGGCGTACTATTAGCCATTTATTGTGGTGTGGAAAGTTTCTCAAGCCACTGCATTAGGCATGTGCGAGGTGAGCCGTTACCTTGTGCGCAGTGCCAGGCATTGCCAAGGGATGTCAAACACCAAAGATAAGGTGAGCGCAACATCAGAGCGGATGGGTCTGAAGTGGAGCAGTGACATTGCACCTGATGGTAGCTGTAAAGATAGGCACCCTGTACTATGTTCTGAGAGAGGGCCAGTGGCATGAGTGTAAGTGGAGAGGGCATCCCAACGCAGTTGGATCAATGGTCAGGGGGATCAGAACCTTGGCTGGACACATGATGCTTCCTTGACTGTGATAAATCATGAGTAGAGGTTGGGAACATGAAATGTAAGGAGCAGTGGCAGATTGGAGAGGGCTTTGCTATCCTGGCCCCAAAAACATGGTTAATACCTTGCATTGTGCAATGTTTTCCGGAAAAAATACAACCAGTCATTGGAGTGGTTAGTGAACGATGAGGTAGGTTATATAATATGCATAATATGGAAAAATTGATAATTGTATTGAGGGAGTGATGTGTTTTGGGAAAAAGCTCACATCAGGTGCTTGAAGCATTCTAATATTCCCCTAACTCGCACAGACACTAGGCTTTTGGCTGTCTGGAAGGAAGGTGTATGCATGATCTCTTGATGGTGAACAGTTGGAAACTTTCAGTTCTTGTGGTACTAGGTAAAGAATGATGAAAACAAGAGACTGCTGTTGAAGGGAACACCTAAGTTGCTGAGGGAGAACGCAGATCCCAGGATGTCAGGAAGAAGTTGATGGGAATTAAGTGGGTTACAGAGACTATGACAAATGACTTAAGCATTAAGAAATGGAGCAACAGCTAGAGGTGTAGCCAGAGATTTTTGATTGGGGAGGGAGTGTACTTAGCAAAGGAGAAAAAGATTGGTGTGTTAGTATGAAGATGGTATATGATTCCATGTTGCCATGAGTGGTGGTGCAAAGAGATGAATAAATGTCTCGGGATGGATCCAAGGGGGGGGCGCCAAGTGGCAGTGGGTGTGACTGTGAGACTGACGAGCATCAAAACATGGAGAGTAAAAGGGCGGCGATATAAAGGCTGAATAAGGGAAATGCCTTTCCCAAGTTGCTTTGAAAGTTGACAATCACAGAGAAGGTTCACGGATCCAGTAATGAATGCTAGCATTAGGTCGAGCATGTTAAGGGTAAAGGAAAGGCAGTGGTGTGTCTGTGTGTAGAGGTGAAAATGTTTGAAGAGTGCAACAAAGCAGTAACTGATTAAGAAGACCACCTCATCTGATTCCGGAAGGTAACCTGCAGCTCACAACCAGTCCTCCATCTTTGTCCATACAAGACTCCAAGCAAGGTCTAACCATTCTCGGGACATCCATAAAGCCCTGGAATTTTCTATGAGTAATAAAGGGGTAGGCCCTTAGAACTCGAGGACCTGGGTCCATAGAACAGTACAAAGAAGAGAAGGTCCGAGTTACAATGTGACTAATATGCTGAATCAATTCTGTACCGTATCATACAGACATGCACCACAAATACATTTGCCACAATTTAGGAGGAATCATTAAAGAAAAAATAGTATTCAAGATGAAAATTGCATTTATTTATGCAATATTGGTATTTGCGTACGTTGTTCAAACAGTTGTATATCAAATATTCAAAAACAATACTTCAATGTAATTACAAAATCATTACATTCGGAGTGCTCTCAGTGAGAAGGGGAAGGGAAGTGCAAAAGTTGTGAGGGACCGGGTAAAGGTGGTGTGACTTTTTAAGGACATCACTTTAAAATCAAAGCACGCCTTTACAATCGAAATGAACAAAAAGGTTCCAAAGTTACAACACACATAGGTTAAAATCATTATATTTCTTTGTATCCTATGGTGTGTTCAGATGGCGTAGTCTACGTTTCGACCCCCATGTACGCTAGAAGGGTTATTATTGTTTCATGTTGGGGTCTTCATCAGGACAGTGATGTGGAGAGCATCAATGGACGGTCGTCATCTGTACCGTCTGAGAGTGGGCCTGGGCAAGCTCCTGTGTATTTTGGACACTGTTCCTTATTGACGAATGGACATCCTTGTCGTATCAGGGTTCACTCCTGGTAATGGTATACAAAAAACTCAGCGCGCCGTTCTCATTGTGGTGAGGCTGTGGCCGTCAATGCTCCTAGCTGCCTTGATGCATCTGTCATGTTTAGTCTTTTCATGGATATGGATCACTTTCTCAAATTTTGGGGAGTCAAGATTATGGCAATATAGTGTGCTTCACTCTCCTGTTTGACAGCAAACGTTGAGTTGCAGCTTGATCTGTTCTCTCCAGACTTGTCTACCAGGTTTGTTCCTGCCAATCTCTGCCTTTTCAAGCTGTATTGTGTTGATGCCACTTGGCATCTATTCAGGGTGTCTGATTGCAGGAGGATAGTCCGGAATCCTATGGGTGGTATCGAATGTGACTGCCCGAAATGTCATTTCATGATTTCCAATTTTGAATGTCTTTAGCCCATCCCCAATGCTCTGCACCAAATGAAATTCAGCTTCCAGCATTTGCCTATGCATCTGGATAGACATAAGGAGAAAAGTGATTGCCCTGGGAGTGTGGCAATCTACAGATGGCATTCAGTGAGGCTTCCTTCTGGAGGCAACGGTGCAGAGCCTTGAACCTTACTACCTTATTGTTCTCAACATGGATGTATCTAGTAGGGTGAAGTTGCATATCAGAAGATTTTCATGGATTTTGTCTTCTGCATTGATTTGGCACAAAGTTTAATTTTGCGGTTATTGTGCGCCTGTCAGTTGTGTGGTTCATCTTGTGTGGTTTATTGAAATATTGAGCGGTACATCAGTGCAATAAAAAGTCAGCGAGTCGTACATTACAGCATAGTCTACAGAGATTAGCACCTTCCCGCATCAAACTATCCAAAACCCTAACTACCCCCCTCCCACGAGTGTCTATGATGTTGGCGAACTTTCTAGCATCGCAATCCATACTTTAATAGGAACAAACAGTAATCACGTCGTGTAGTGCAGAGAATCAACAATAGTGCGCTATAAAAAAGGCAGGTAATCCAGGCCAATGAAGCACAGAAACCTCACACATTTCCTCTTCAGCCCCTCTTCAGCCCCTCTGTACGTCCCCATTAACACATCCGGATAAATCAACACACCAAATCAACATCAATTTTCTCCCTTGCCATCAATATCACGCCAGATTTTAACTAGCCAGTCCCATCTATGCGGCCCATGTGTCCCTCACGGCCCAGGCTCGATACCAGCATCCAAGCCTTCAGTTTCTGCCTCTCCCTCGTGGTCCGCCTCTTGCGCAAGAAAGTAGGAGGTGAGCGGGCCCCAAATATCTTTTGGGTGTGATTCAGTGGGCAATAGTTCTGCATAATAGCTCAGATTTTCTTGCCAAGTAGACACTGTGTGTATCCAACATTTGAATTTAGGCGCACGTCCTCTCCCCCATCGACAAGCTACATGTCGTTTAGCCAAAAGGAGCCTCATAGCAAGGAATATTCTATCGGCCGTGTTGTTGTCGTGAGACAGGCCTAATAGCTCTACTAGTATGCATGGTGTCAGCTGTACCCCAACGTGCCAGAGAGGCAATCAAACACCTGTGTCCAATATTCCGCCACTAGGGGGCAACTCCACGCCAAATGCAGGAAATCCGCCCCCCCCCGCCACAGCGATTGCATCTATCATTATCCCTGCGGTGGAACGTGTGGAGTCTGGCCGGGGTATAGTACAGTCTATTTAAAAATGTAAAATGGATAAGTCGTAGTCTGCTATTCCCAGTGACAGAAACCGCATGACCGCAGCTGTGTTCTCATTGGTCATCTATCAGTGGGGTGTTCGGGTCTTTATCCCATTCTCTCCTGGCTCTAATAGGGCGAGATGGGGTCGCAGCTTGTGTGTGTTTCTACAGAAGGGAGATGGCATGTTTGGGAGGGCTTGCCTGTGAGAAAGCATGTAGAGGCTCCAACGTAGGTGGCTCCTTCCGGAAATGCTGGTGTGACAGCCTTCACACTCTGTCGGAGCCTGATATACAAGAATGTATCCATTGTGGTCGGTGTTCTTGTAGTGAAGAACTGTTCTTTAGTACGAAATTACCCTCCCATGTAAAGGTCTCCCCAAGTAGAATAATGAAGGTCTTCAAGAATCTTTCGGCAGATGCTTTCGCACGTTACTTGCAGCAGGGGATTGCACAGCAAGGTTACGGGCTATTTTGTGCCATGCAAGGACGGTACAATCCACTGTTGATGGATCTCTCTCCCGCTCCTTCACTGTCATGAAAACATAAGCCACGTGGGGTATCGGGCCATGTAACCTTCCTCAACCGCCAAGTGGGGCATAAAATGTGACGGGTGCAGCCAGTGCTTTTTTGGCGAGTAGCACGCTACTCTAGAAACCATAAAGGATTAGTGGATAATTAGTATGGTGAAATATGAACGTAATTTAAGTGGTGGATATTAGTCAGTTATTTTGATTGAGGAGAATAGCGGAGAGAGCTAGAGAGGGAAAAAGATTTGCATTGATATAGTCTTCGCTACCCCTGATGGAGTTTTGAAGCATTTTTTCTGACGAGTATAGGTTGGAATTGTGTGGAGGGAGCCTAGAGGCATTTTAGAGAACTTGGAGTGCTGGTACAGTGTTGTTCTTGGGCCACCTGTGAAAGGGGCTGGCGTTGTTAGGGTATCTGATGGCATATTGGCAGGTAAAGACAGTCTCAAGGTAAGTCATGCACCACACTAATTAACCAGCTAATTTCTCCAACTGTCCTCTACCTACAGTGGCATAAACAACCTTATTGCTCTCTCTGTGTCGTTTACTCACTATTATCTTTTTTAGTTTACCACACTTAGTCTCTCATTAGAAATTCAGTTTTTGGCCCGACTCCTTATTATGTGTTTGTGAACCTTGGCATGTGACTCACACACACCCCTACATATACAGAGGCAGATCTGGCAGTCATGCTCTCTCCTCCCTCCTAAAGTCAGGAATGATCTGCCCCTGTGCATCAGATCCACCACCTCAGTTCTTGAATTCCACTAGGAAGTGAAGCCCTGACTCTTGATCTAGCACCTACTTTGGCCGAAATATTTCCTGCTTCAGCACCAGGATACCCTTCTGGGATAACATGACATAACATGGATATCTGATATCGTGCATAGGCCTCTTGCTACATGGCTTGTTTGGTGAAACTGAAGCAAGCATTGGTCTCTTGGTATCTTGTTGGCAGGGGGATGGTCAGATGGGTTGTTAGTCTAGAAGGCTGGAGTTCTGGACTAAATAAGGTCCAGAGGTGCCAGGGATACAACACCCGAAGACCCCTGAGTTCTACCTGTCTCGGTGCACTGATAAACAGAAACACGGGCTTCTCGATGGTGGCGTCAAAGACCAAAGGTTTATTACTGTAGTGTGAAGTAGTGTGGCTCACTGGTTAGAGGCGGCAGACCCGAGAGCAGAGGACGGCCCGGGACCAGGGTTCGATTCCCGACGTGGCAGGTTTCTGGACCAGGGTCAGCGGACTCGATAATTCTCTCGCCTCGGTGCCCACTCTGATCAGTGATCACACTCGGCAACTCTGGGCACTAGCTTGCCTCATCTTCACTAACGGCCCCATCAGACCGCCGGGGATGCCTGGTCTCACCCTGGAGATACCCATTAAGGGACCATCTCTCAGGGAAGCCAGGAAGGGTTTCGCAGCGGTCGAAGCGCGGGGACACGCCGGTGCGCGTAATAACCCAGCGCTATATAAATGCCCCTATTACTATTACTATTACTACTGCAGGGATACAGAAGTCACAGAAACTACACAAGGGCAGGTTCTAGGAGCCTGTTCGATTTGTATTAAGTGGGTTGCTTCTTAAATACACAATTTTTAGCTGTAGGCAACATTCTTCACATTACTCGTACATTTCTTAAACTTTGTATCCTAAACAATAAATATTTGGCGTCGAACAGTAACAGTCAACGAAGTTCTGATGTCAAACATTACAAATGAGGGGTTTCCACTGTTCAATCATAATCCCGTGTCATCTTCTCATTCAAGAGCCGGACCGCCTCATCGTAAATTTCGTTACCTCCCCATAGTAACAGCCCAGAAGGAAAGGAGCAGAGCCAGGTGTAGGAGATAGGAAAGCAGGATAAGAGATGTTTGTGGGTCGTAAATGGGCAAGGCTACTGTCTTCGGCCGCCTAATCATGATCAGGCCAACGAGCACGAGAACCAGTATAGCACGACTGGCCTCAGGCAGAGGAGACAGCTTCTGTCGAGTCATGCAGCCACAGCGTTTCTGCACTAAGGTTTACGTGTCATTGACAAGGTGCATCGCCGGGCTAAAGCCTACGTGTCTTTTAGCGAAGTGAATTGATCAGAGGTCACTGTTTGTTCATTGACTATGTGAGGGCAAGAATACAAGATGGATGCCGTATTCCGAAATGGATGCCATTGGTGTACCGGAAGTGTGCTCATAACAAGAGTGCTCTTGCTCATAGCATAGCGAAAACACCAGGATATACTATATGGATCATTTACGGTTCACTGGTACCGGAATTATAGGTTTACGACAATGTCGAAAGCACGGGTTCGAATCGTCACGGAACCTCAGACCCTCCTTTTGCCCTTACATAGGCAATTACTCACTCTATGTCAGGGTCTATCTCGATGTTCATCAGGTCAGTGATATGTTGCTGTAGCATTATTCTTTCTCGTACCTTGTCTCCCAACTCACGCGGTTTCCTTAAACAGGTTGCAGCACAGAGGCTACACAAGGCAGGACCACACTGGATAACAAGACAGCATGAGAACAGGAACACTAAGACAATACCGATGACCATCAGAACCTTCCATCCCCACGCTGATAACAGAGTCCAAAGCCATTCCATTAATGACCAATTTCCCTTGTCTACATGAATAGAGTCAGAGATCTTGTGTAGCTTAGAGATCGCTTCGTACACTGTTGGAGCATTATTAGGGATATAAACACAGCAGCTCGATTGGATCATTTTGCATACCCCACCTCGATCTGCAAGTATCACATCAAGAACCATACGATTCTGTAATGTCATGAGACTATCCGCCTGGAGCTCAGCTGTTAAGTTACTAAGGGCACCAGCAGTTTCTGTAATAGTAGACTCAACTACCTGTGTTAGCTGACGTAGATTTCTACTATTGGGCATAGGCCCCCAGAACGGAAGGAAACCTTTGAAGAAGTCTCCTGCTTCCTGACCAGCAGTATCTTCCTTGTCAAAGACACCTCTTATAACTCTGGTCTTGTGATAATTTGGGGCAGCTGTGTATGTCAGAGGCAACAGTCGAGCAATATAACATGAACCTGAAAAGTCAGCAGGCAACCATGTATATGCTCTATCTCGACAGATGAAGTAGGTACCCTTAGCAGTTAGGAAGGCAGGGGAAGAGTTTGATGGATACACATAAGTTTCAACACAGTCACTCTTCCCTAGCCGAGCTCTTGGATTCCTCCCATTACCTTGCAAACAGACTTGACTTCGGTGAGGTACGACCCAAACCGGAGTGGAGCTCTTACGCTTGTTTTCACCCAAACTAATGCTATACTCCGTAGCATTCCAACTCAAATAAACTCATAGCTCATCCTTAGGAATAAATGGGGTGTTATTGACGTCTTTAATCAAGTCAGATATTCCCTTTATCAAGGCTTTATTAGCGGAGTTATACTTGGTGGAACGTGGAGGACGCGGGGGATAGGTCTCGAGGGCATAGACAAATACAGTCTGAAAGGCCCGACGTGATCCATTATAGCTAAAAGGCAAGACCAGGTAGGGGATGCCCTTAGCCATGGTATGTGGTATCAAACCACACACCCAGCAGTCCGTTGTGTTAACTACCAGTTGGTGTTGGTGCAAGAGCTGTACAAAAGTGTTATTTATAAATTCTGAGCGTCGAGCTTGCTCATGTTCAGGAAACGGATGAAAGGAATGGAGAGAAACAACAGTAGGAGAAACAGGAACATGGGGAGGTACTGTAGTCGTGATCGGTGCAAAAATTAAATGAATACCAAAGGCAATTCCACCCACCAACGTTATTAAAACAATCAAAAATGTAATTGCACATTGCATCAGAAAGCATTTGTTATGTAAAATTTTGTATAATCTATTCCTGCGAGCATAAATTACATTCTCTCGACGCAGCTCAGGAAGCTCCATCTTCTACAACCGCTTGTGACCACTGATGATTTGTACGTAGTTGAAAATGCCTCTATCAGCCCTGGGAGTTCCCAAAACTAACAGAAAGGCCGACCTTGTGTCTGGCCCCCGCAAATTCAACTAGGCACAAAGCCACGACCCTACGGCAACCCAGACGGCAAGGTAACAGAAACAACAGAAATAAACAGAGAAATACAAAAAATGTTTAGTAAACTTCCTGGCCGGAGGTAATGTAATAGATCAAATATGAAAAATGCAGTTTCCTGCTTTTATTTGTCCTTAGAATGAGAACGAAGGTTGTATCTCAGTCTTCCTGGCTTCGTTTGATCCGGGAATGGTCTATTTTCAGCAGGAGCAACAATGTTCGAATTCGCAGGTGGCAAATGTTCGTTTGATGCAATGTTCTGGTCAGTAATCAAAGAAACAGCTTCAGGGGGGAGTCAGAGTTCGGTGAATCAGTTGTCAGTTCTGCATCACTAAAGGGAACATATCTAGGAACAGGTTCTGTGTCAGAGGCACCAATTCCTTGTCTAACCCAATTGTCATAAGGGAGTGGAAGGGGTACAGGCTTAGTGTGAGTGGCGTGGACCCAATTTTTCCGGCCAGCCACACGTACAGCAGTCCTTGTCGCCAAGAGCACCTGAAAGGGGCCCACAAACTTTGGTTGGAGATTCCTGGTCCGTCCGAAATTCCGGATGAGGATGAAATCTCCGGGTTTCAGCTGGTGACCTGGACTTTCCGGAGGCTTTGGCAATGCATCGAAAACCTGTTGGTGAATGAGACTCAATTTAGCAGTCAAGTCAAAAAGGTAATCAATTAACATTGGGTACTCTAGCTGCTTAAATTCTCGTGGTCTTGGTACCCCCCAGACATTTGCAAGGTGACCGAACACAATCTCATATGGGCTAAGCCCTACTCGAGAGTGCACAGTCGCTCTAGTGGATAACAAAGCCAAGGGTAGTGCGTCTGGCCAGGACAAACCCGTGGAAGCTTGGATCTTAGCAAGTTTCAGTTTAAGAGTACCATTGTACCCTTCAACTAAACCTGCTGACTGGGGGTGGTTCGCACTATGAAATTTTTGTTTAATCCCTAATCCTGCACACACATTCTGCATAACTTTCCCTACAAACTCACTCCCATTGTCTGACCATACAATCCGTGGCATTCCATACCTGGGGAAATATTCTTTTAGGAGGATTTTGGCAGTGGACAAAGCAGTGTTATCCTTTAACGGATATGCTTCAATCCACCTCGAAAAAGCACAGACTACCACTAGGACATATTTAAGGTTATTACATCGGTCCATGTGGATGAAATCCAACTGAATCACTTCGAAAGGAAAAAGAAGGAGGAGCAAAATGTCCAGCGGGTGTGGGGGTTCCCTTGCCAGGATTATGCATCAGGCATACCATGCAGCTCCTAACCACTCTTTCTGCACACTTACTGATTCCATCATTCCTCCAGACTGGAGCCAACATTTTACAAATCCCTTTTGAACTGATGTGCGCTGCTCCAAGCGCCATCGTTACCACCGCAAGCACATACGCATCAGGCAACATCCAACGCTGATGCTCCGACAAGTCAATCCAACATCCACTCGAGTTCAATTTACCCATTTTCTCTTTCCATGCAATCTTCTCTTCTTCAGTCGCTTCTTTCTGAATTGCTTTCACACTTTCCACTGTGTCCTCACACATTCCCGATTCAGCGATCCATCTTGCAGACGTCGCAACGTACATCCTACTCATCGTATTTCTGGCTGTCTTTTTAGCTATCTCATCAGCAAAAGCATTTCCACGACCAACATCATCCGTAACCGCTCGATGAGCACTGCACTTTACAATCGCAACTTCAGTCGGTAAGGTTAGAGATTCCAACAAGTCATTGACTAACTGACCATGCTGGCTCTTAGTCCCATGGGACGTAATAAAACCTCTTTCCTTCCATAGTCGACCAAAACTATGCGCTACGCCGATTGCATACTGACTATCTGTAAACACATTCACTCTATTTCCCTTAGCTAAAACACACGCTCTAGTCAATGCAATTAATTCTGCAGCTTGGGCAGAATTCTGACTCACTCTTGCAGTCTCCACAATCGTACTCAAAGTCGTGACTACGTAGGCAGCTGTCACATCACCATTCTCCAATTTAAAACAAGACCCGTCAACATATAACGTGCCATCTGGATTTAGTAACGGAGTGTCCTTAAGATCAATCCGTCCTTTTGTCTCCTCCTCGGTTCTAAAACAACAGTCATGAGGTTCAGAATCACTCGACTCCTGGCTAGTCGGCAATAGTGTTGCTGGATTCAGTACGTTGCATCTTTTAATCTGAATGTGACTCGCTAGAAGTGTCAGCTCATAGCCTGATAATCTAGCACTGGTGAGGTGCTGAGTTTTCGTTCGGTTCATGAGTGTATCCACGGCATGAGGAACCATGACTACTAGCATATTGTTCATGACCAGACCAGCAGATTGTCGAATGGACACTGCAGCTGCTGCTGTAGCTCTTAAGCAACTCGGCAACGCTCTGGCTACCGGGTCTAACGTTGATGAAAAATACGCACAAGGACGTTGTTTATCACCAAATCATGGCGTCAAAACACTCAACGCACAACCTTCTCTTTCATGAACATAGAGTGTAAATGGCTTGCTGTAGTCAGGTGTACCCAACACAGGAGCTGAACACAGTGCATTTCGTTACTCAGAGAAACTCTGCTGACATTCGTCAGACCATGGCACCGGACTCGGAACACCTTTTCCAGTCAAGGCCACCAATGGTTTTGCCAAGAGGGAAAAATTTGGGATCCATTGCCTGCAGTATGAAGTAATACCTAAAAACGCACGCACTTCTCTCTGTGTGCTAGGAGCATTCATCTGCGTAATTGCTTTTATTCTCTCCGGGGTCAACCTTCTTCCCTCCTTTGACAAGAGATGACCTAAGTAGGTCACTTCTTGGCAACAATATTGCAGTTTGAAAGGTGACACCTTGTGATGTAAATCCGACAAATGATGCAGTAGGGAAATTGTAGCTGTTTTGCAAGTTTCCTCGTCATCAGCAGCCACTAGAAGGTCATCTACATATTGCACCAAGGCAGAACCAGGAGGAAGCACAAAAGAATCTAACTGACTTTTTAATGCCTGACTGTAAATGGATGGGCTTTCACAATAGCCTTGTAGAGCGCGCTTAAACCTAAAACTACGACCTCCTAGAGAGAAGCCGAAAATATCCCTGCTTTCCTCGGCTATCGGAATGCTGAAGAAGGCATTCTTCAAGTCGATCACTGAAAACCACGTGGCTGTAGCAGGAATCAACGTCAACAATGCAGTAATGTCTGGAACCACAGGAAACTGTGGAATCACAATTTTGTTAACCTCTCTAAGGTCAATCACAAATCTGTAGACTGGAGGTTTTGAGGGATCAGTGCGTTTCAGAATCGGCAGGACAGGACTGTTACAGATATTCCCTCTAGTTTCTTCTATTACGTCTTTCTGGATCAAATCTTGCACTATCAATAAAAGCCCACGTTCACCTTCGCTAGAGATCCTATATTGTGGAATTCGTGGGAATTTAACATTCGCTTTCAAACTTACTACATAAGGAGGAATTTCCAAAAGACCTACATCATTAGGACCAGTCGCCCAAAGAGTATCAGGGAGAGAACGCAGCTCCAGTGGGAGCGCATCCTTTGACAAGTACATTGGAGAGATGACTCTCTGACCCAATGTAAGCTGTACTCCTGAAGGAGAACAGTACAGTGTTGCATACAGACGTTTTAACAGATCTAAACCAAGCAGATTTTCATTGCAACCGGTCGTCAAAATCAGGGGTGCCTTTAATTGACAAGGCCCAACAGAAATAGACAAAGGACCAGAAACAGGATTGTGAACAGGGGCGCCTGAAAAACCTACTGAAACGTTCGTTAAGCCAGACAAAGGTGCGCCAGGGAGTTTCGCATGCATGATAGAACTTTTTGCTGCACCAGTATCCAACAAAAACGGTTCGACCACACCTGATGTAGCTACTGCGACATAAGGCCCACTCTGATCTACTGGAACTGATACTACTCCCTCTCTTTGTCCATGGCTGTCCTAGTACTCATTTTGTCAAATTTCCTCGCTAACCTCACAATAATCTTCAACATGGTACTGTTGAGATCTACCAGGCTGTACAGATTGTCCGTTTCGCTGATCGAAATAATTAGAAGGACGATCATTAGTCTGCGGAGGCATAGTACCTCGTCCTCGGCCTCTAGGGGTTTGCGTAAAACCACCACAACCTCTCTGAGCTGGAACACCACTAGTTTGCGCATTTAGGACTGGACACTCATTCTTATAATGACCTTCCTTTTTGCAGTAAGCACACTGATTCCATTGTACCTGCTGTCTTTGGTAACCGTAATCAGTCCTCTGATATGGTCCTTGTTGTGAGTTCGTCTGATTCGTGCGAGGCGGATATGCCTGTTGCAAAAGGACTTTAGTTTTTAAATCTTTTGTTTTCTTTTCTGATTTTTCTTTCTCTTCTTTATCCCTATTTTCATAGTACTGAGCGGTTGCAAGGATTTGCGCAGTCGTAGAGACAGCCCACGCACTTTCAGAATCTTTTTAATTTATTACTAAGCTCTGGTAACAAATTATGCACAAATTTATCGACAAACAATCTCTGGCCTCCCTCCGTGCTCATATCCTGACCACTGTGGTCTACGAAAGTTTCTTCAAATCTAGTGAAGAAGTCAGAGACGCTTTCGTCTTTCTTCTGCTTGCATGCGGACAGTTTGTCCCAATTAACGCGCAATGCTGGCATCAAAGTTTTCATTAAATCGATTATCCTGCCAGGTAAATTAGCAATTAGAGGTTCGGGCTTAGAACCACCAATTTGTTGACCATCTGCCGCTATTATAGCTGCCCAATCACCACCTAGAGCAACTTGATGATTGTCGTTACGAACTTTAGCCCAAATAGGTTGTGGCACTACATTGCCAAATAGCATGTCGATGTCTGCTAAGTTCATAACACAAGCTTGAACCGTCTGAGTCAGCTCTTTATAATATCCGGCTGGATTCTTACGCGGATCTGGCAAAGCCTGTTTTACTGCTAACACTTCAGCTCGTTTCCACGGAATGTGTATCCACACTCTCTGGAACTGTGCTGGAGCGGCTGCAATACCATTGACCGCATCAGCTTGAATGGCTTCGCGCCATATTGGCGGAACCTCCCTCATCGGGTACTGACAACCTTGTTTTGTGCTACGTTTCTCTAGGTCTCTTGGTGAGCGGAGAGAAGGATCAGACCTATATCCTAAAATCAGTTCCATCGCTTCTTTTACGTCCTGACCTACTACCATACCTGCAGCAAATTTTTGCTGAACATGAATTAAATCATCTGGAACTGATTCAGAGTCGTTCTCATCCCAATCCTCACGCAAAAGGGAACACATTACATCGAACACATAGCGCTGTGTTGGTTCATTCAATTGCATAAATGTTTCCAATACATCTCGTACATCATACCTTCCAACTTTCGAAATCCACCTAAGGGCTGTAGAATCTAATATTCCTTGTTCTTCAACATTAGGAAGCTGACTACGTCTCTGAGTAGATTCAGAGGCAGGAGTCTTAATTAGAGTTTTGTAAAAAGGAGATAGAATATTAGTGACAGATTCTGTGATTTTCCGACGAACAGAAAGTGGAGACATAAAGCTTGCAGAAGCCTTGAGTAGAGTAGTAGTTGGAACAGATGAAACAGTAAGAGTAGGGGTAGCAGGCAAAGCAACTTGCGAAACAACAGGTATAGGCGGAGCAGGCATAGGCAGAGGAGCAGGCAACCCTGGAAGAGGGGGTGCCGGAGGAACGTTGTTAACCACAGGGAGTGCAGGAACTGGATTCAAGGGAACAGGAGCAGGTATTCCGGGCTGTCCAGCAGCCGGTAACAAAACATGTGGCAAAGGTGGAGCCGTAGCACCCTGAGCATACGGTGGAGGTGACCTCAACAAATAAGACAACAGGGGATCCTTTTCAGGGCCCTCTACTGGCTTAGCAGCACATAACGGCAAGGCAGGGTAGCACTTGTCAATCGCCAAATTATGTTCTCTATCAGATATCTCTATCGCCTTCTCAGTTTCATTGAGTTGCAGCTGCCTAGCAGACTGCATTAAGGTCAACCCTTGCTCTTTTTGCTCTTTCTTCAATTTCCTAAGCTCTCTTTGTTTGGATTCTTTTCGCCAACAACGGAAAGAATCAAACATTGCCGGCCGGGCTTTCTTCTTAAACAGTTTTATTTCCAAATTATCAAGGATTTCAGGTTCAAAACTACCATGTAGTGGCCAACTAAGGACACCATCCTTTTTCGTGTAACGGACCCACACCTCATTATAAGATATAGGACCCACACCGTGCTTGCAATAGAGCTCGTAAGTAGGAGTTCCAATCGGAGGAACCGGACATGAGTCCTCCAACCGGGAATCCCTGTTGCAACCAAAACACGAAAACATACAGTTTTTCCGACTTACCATTTTGACAAACTGGAACACAGAACAAACACAAACAAAGATGCGCAATCGAACTTAGAACTTAGGCCTACCAAATGAACAAATGTATCGATACCCAAACCAACCAAAGATTATCGTAATGAAAACAACCAGTGATAATCTACAAAACCAAGTCAAGTCAGAGAACTGAAAGGATTATCTGAACAGAAGTAACCAATTGATAAATCCTTACAAAGTAACCAAAAGCAACTAGCAACCACTTAATACTTAACTGAGGCACTGAAGACGTCACCAAGGAGAAACCCGTCTACGTCTCGCCGTACTAAGGTCTGCACCTCGGGTCCAAGACAGGGCGACAGTCAAGGCAGCGGTCCTCTGCAGCCGTCTGAGCGGGAACCCTCGTGGAAGAGAACGTCGGGCCACTTTTGCGATATACCGGGATCGATGAAGTGGGGCGCCTCCCTCTGGAATCTTCACACGAAGCTTCTCGAAATCTTCAGGCTTTTGGACCGGTACCGAATGACGTCGCCCCACGTTGGGCGCCAATTGGAGTTCTGGACTAAATAAGGTCCAGAGGTGCCAGGGATACAACACCCGAAGACCCCTGAGTTCTACCTGTCTCGGTGCACTGAAAAACAGAAACACGGGCTTCTCGATGGTGGCGTCAAAGACCAAAGGTTTATTACTGCAGGGATACAGAAGTCACAGAAACTACACACGGGCAGGTTCTAGGAGCCTGTTCGATTTGTATTAAGTGGGTTGCTTCTTAAATACACAATTTTTAGCTGTAGGCAACATTCTTCACATTACTCGTACATTTCTTAAACTTTGTATCCTAAACAATAAATATTTGGCGTCGAACAGTAACAGTCAACGAAGTTCTGATGTCAAACATTACAAATGAGGGGTTTCCACTGTTCAATCATAATCCCGTGTCATCTTCTCATTCAAGAGCCGGACCGCCTCATCGTAAATTCCGTTACCTCCCCATAGTAAAAGCCCAGAAGGAAAGGAGCAGAGCCAGGTGTAGGAGATAGGAAAGCAGGATAAGAGATGTTTGTGGGTCGTAAATGGGCAAGGCTACTGTCTTCGGCCGCCTAATCATGATCAGGCCAACGAGCACGAGAACCAGTATAGCAGGACTGGCCTCAGGCAGAGGAGACAGCTTCTATCGCGTCATGCAGCCACAGCGTTTCTGCACTAAGGTTTACGTGTCATTGACAAGGTGCATCGCCGGGCTAAAGCCTACGTGTCTTTTAGCGAAGTGAATTGATCAGAGGTCACTGTTTGTTCATTGACTATGTGAGGGCAAGAATACAAGATGGATGCCGTATTCCGAAATGGATGCCATTGGTGTACCGGAAGTGTGCTCATAACAAGAGTGCTCTTGCTCATAGCATAGCGAAAACACCAGGATATACTATATGGATCATTTACGGTTCACTGGTACCGGAATTATAGGTTTACGACAATGTCGAAAGCACGGGTTCGAATTGTCACGGAACCTCAAGGCAGGGTCCTGTTATGTGACTATCTTTTGATCTCAGCTTGGATAAATAATGAGCTTAGCCTTGCATGCCTTGCGGACAGTGCAGAGTAAATAGAACTGCTCTACTCTGCATAATAAATAGCAGTCTAACTTATCAGGCAAGGATAAAGAGAAGCATACTGTCTTGACTGACAAGTGGGTGGATATAAACCAGTGCAAAGTCAGTCACATTTGATGTGGGGGTGAGAGATGGTGACCAATGTCTTTTTAGAAGTGATTTGATTGCCCTTGGTTTAGTCCTACATGGTTTCACTAATACCAACCGTGTTCTGCATGAGAGTTTCTGATGGGATGCGCTGCTTCTGAAAATGCTACTTCCAATCCAACTCTGCATAGTAAGAGGGCGAGTATCAAATAAATGGATTTGTGCGATTTGGGGATGTGTGACTAGTAGTACTTTACATTAAATCATGTTTTTTCTTGACATGCTGGAAACCGTACTCATGAGAACACTTGGATGGTGTCTGTGATGAAGGTGAAGAAGATGAATAATCATGTCACGCTGGAAAGACTGTTGGATGTTGCCAAAGAAGCATCATTCAGGTAAGTCGGTGACTAGAAGGTATACCAAATCTGTTGACCTCCTGGGAAGCATCTTGGTATACGCTCTAGGAATCCGGATTTAGTTTTTACCCTTTCAACAAGAGGAGCACAGGGTCAGGTTATAGACATACTCTTTTTTCCCTCCTAAGTGGACTAGGAACTTCAACAATAGTCAACTACACGTTTAGCTTAGGGACAGCTTGTTGGTTTAAGACAACCTGCCTCTTGTTTTGTATCTCCTCGCTCTGCCATGAATGTTTACTACAGGGACAGGTTGTAGGCACACTCTCTCTCTTTTTTCCCTCTAGGTCATGGGTACTCACAAACGTTCTCTCGGGGGCCGAATTTACAGTGTGGTTTGTGGCCGAGGGCCGCACCGATGGAGGCGGGGTCAGTGGGGGAGGGGGAATGGGCTAGAAAGAAAAAACCTGTGACCATGAAGTTGAACACAGGCCCCTGCAGCTGACACGTTCATCCACTGAGCCAACAGACCAACATACACACACACATCTCTCTTTCTCTCTCACTCTCTCTCTCTCCCTATCTCTCCCTCCCTCTCTCTGTCTCCCTCCTTCTATCTCTCTCTCTCTCTCCCTCCTTCCCTCTCCTTCTCTCTCTCTCACCTCTCTTTCTCTGTCCCCCTCCCTCTCTTTCCTTCCCTCTCTCCGTCACCCTCCATCTGTCTTCCGCTATCTGTGTCCCACTGTCCTACTCCCTCTGTCTCCCTCCCTCCCTCTGTCTGTCTCACTCCCTCCTTTCCTCTGTCTCCCTCCCTCCCTTCCTCCTTCTGTCTGTCTCCCTCTGTCTGTCTGTCTCAATCTGTCCCCCTCTGTCTGTCTGTCTCCCTCCCTCTGTGTGGCTCCCTCCCTCTGTCTGTCTGTCTGTCTTCCTCCCTCTATATGTCTCCCTCCCTCTATCTGTCTCCCTCCCTCTGTCTGTCTCCCTCCATCTGTCTCCCTCCCTCTGTCTGTCTCCCTCCCTCTGTCTGTCTTTCTCCCTCCCTCTGTCTGTCTGTCTCCCGCCCTCTGTCTGTCTCCCTTCCTCTGTCTGTCTCCCTCCCTCTGTCTGTCTGTCTCCCTCCCTCTGTCTGTCTGTCTCCCTCCCTCCCTTCCTCCTTTCCTCTGTCTCCCTTCCTCCCTCTGTCTGTCTCCCTCTGTCTGTCTGTCTCCATCTGTCTCCCTCTGTCTGTCTGTCTGTCTCCCTCCGTCTGGCTCCCTCCTTCTGTCTGTCTGTCTGTCTCCCTCCCTCTATTTGTCTCCCTCCCTCTATTTGTCTCCCTCCCTCTATCTGTCTCCCTCCCTCTATCTTTCTCCCTCCCTCTATCTGTCTCCCTCCCTCTATCTGTCTCCCTCCCTCTGTCTGTCTCCCTCTGTCTGTCTCCCTCCCTCTGTCTGTCTCCCTCCCTCTGTCTGTCTCCCTCCCTCTGTCTGTCTGTCTCCCTCCGTCTGTCTGTCTCCCTCCGTCTGTCTGTCTCCCTCCATCTCTCTGTCTCCCTCCCTCTGTCTGTCTCCCTCCCTCTGTCTGTCTCCCTCCCTTCCTCTGTCTCCATCCGTCAGTCTTCCTCTGTCTGTCTGTCTCCCTCTGTCTGTCTCCCTCTCTCCCTCTGTCTCCCTCTGTCTGTGTCCTTCCCTCTGTCTCCCTCCCTCTGTCTCCCTCCCACCCTCTGTCTCCCTCCATCCCTCCCTCCCTCCCTCCCTCTGACTCCCTCCCTCCCTCCCTCCCTCCCTCCCTCTGACTCCCTCCCTCCCTCTGTCTGACTCCCTCCCTCCGTCTGACTCCCTCCCTCTCTCTGTCTGTCTCCCTCTCTCTGTCTGTCTCCCTCCCTCTGTCTGTCTCACTCCCTCTGTCTGTCTCCCTAACTCTGTCTGTCTCCCTCTGTCTTTCTGTCTCCCTCTGTCTTTCTGTCTCCCTCTCTCTGTCTGTCTCCCTCTGTCTTTCTGTTTCCCTATGTCTGTCTCCCTCTCTCCCTCTGTCTGCCTCCCTCCCTCTCTCCCTCTGTCTGCCTCCCTCTCTCCCTCTGTCTGTCTCCCTCCCTCTGTCTCCCTCTGTCTGTCTCCCTCTGTCTGTTTCCCTCCCTCTGTCTGTCTCACTCTGTCTGTCTCCCTCCCTCTGTCTGTCTCCATCTGTCTGTCTCCCTCTGTCTGTCTCCCTCTCTCCCTCTGTCTCTCTCTCGCTGTCTGTCTCTCTCGCTGTCTGTCTCTCTTATTGTCTGTCTCTGCCTCTATCTGTCTCTATCGCGGTCTGTCTCTGCCTCTATCTGTCTGCCTGTCCCTGTCTCTGACCCTATCTAGTTCCGTCTTTATCTGTCTCTATCTCTATCTGTCTCACCTCACCCGGCTCTCACTCCCTGTTGCCCTCTATCACCTCACCCGGCTCTCACTCCCTGCTGCCCTATGTCACCTCACCCGGTTCTCACTCCCTGCTGCACTCCCACCTCACCCGGCTACCACTCACTGCTGCCCTCCCACCTCCCACACCCAGGCTCTCACTCCATGCTCTGCCCTCCCACCTCCCTCACCTGGGCTCTCACTCCCTGCTCTGCCCTCCCACCTACCTCACCCAGGCTCTTACTCACTGCTGCCCTGCCACCTCCCTCACCCAGGCTCTGACTCCCTGCTGCCCTCCCACCTCCCTCGGGCTCTCACTTCCTGCTCTGTCCTCCCACCTCCCTCACCCAGGCTCTCACTCCCTGCTCTTCCCTCACACCTCACCCAGCTCTCAGTTCCTGCTGTCCTCTCTCCCCTCCTCCCCATTCCCCCCCTACCCTGTGTGTCAGCCTGGGCTGACACAGCCTCCCGGGCACCCCAGCACTTCACCGGTCTTTAAACGACCATTTGGTTGTTAATGAGGCTTTGTTCACCTCTTGGCGCCCCTGCAGCTCCACTCTTGACTGTGGCTGGAATCGCCTGGCCCCCACAGAGCAGTCTCTCGGATTACGCACTGCTGCTCCCCGAGGTGTTTGCTGAAGTTTAAAAAAAACAAAACACAGGCGCGATGTCTCAAGCTCCGCGGGCCGCCACTGAAGGCTTGCCGGGCCGCCACTGGCTCGCGGGCCGTACTTTGAGTACCCCTGCTCTAGGTGGACCGGGTCTTCAACAACCGCCAAGTACACATGTTTAGCCTAGGGACAGCTTGTAGGTTTATGGCAGCTTGCCTTGTGCTAATGCCCTCACTGAAGTGCTTTTGGTGGCAGGAGACCCACAGCACCACTTTGTACAGTTGGTTCGAGGCAACCTCCGTCTGCTTTGGTTTCTCCTGGCTGTACCAACAATGTTTAGTAAAGGGTCAGATTATAGGCACGCTCTCTCTCTTTTTTCCCTCTAGGTGGACCGGGTCTTCAACAACCGTCAAGTACACATGTTTAGCCTAGGGACAGCTTGTAGGTTTATGGCAGCTCTCCTTGTGCTACTGCCCTCACTGAGGTGCTTTTGGTGGCAGGAGACCCACAGCACCACTTTGTACAGTTGGTTCAAGGCAACCTCCGTCTGCTTTGGTTTCTCCTGGCTGTACCAACAATGTTTAGTAAAGGGTCAGATTATAGGCACACTCTCTCTCTTTTTTCCCTCTAGGTGGACCGGGTCTTCAACAACCGTCAAGTACACATGTTTAGCCTAGGGACAGCTTGTAGGTTTATGGCAGCTTGCCTTGTGCTAATGCCCTCACTGAGGTGCTTTTGGTGGCAGGAGACCCACAGCACCACTTACCCCAGTATTGGAACTTTCATAGATTCCCATGCTTTGTATCATTCCCCGTCGTCGGAATGGGAGTCTCGGTAACAAAAATACCATAGCTGTAGGTACAAAAGACAATGGAAAAAGGCCTAGGCCTCATTCCCTTTTTTAGCATATCACCCTCTTTGTGTAAAAGAGACCAAACTTTGGCCTCAGCCAATCAGAAGTGCCTCACCACTTAGAACCTTCCTGAAGGAACCTCAGAGCCTCAGATTTTCTACCGCACGTTGTGCTAGGGAGTCTCCTTTGAGCTCTGCTCAACTTCTACTCTTCTAAAGGATTACTTCAGGATTTTTCTACAGGATTTTCTTCAGAATCTTTCAGATTCTCTTCAGGATTGTTACTACCTTCCAGGATGTCGGAAATTGAGAAGAAAAAAGCCCTTTTCAAGCCTTGTTCCTCCTGTGGCAAGAAAAGGCTTTTTGTGGAGGATAAGCATAAGGACTGCATTTATTGCCTCTATCCTGACCACCAGGCTGCTGACTGTTCAATCTGTCGCACTTTTTCTGCCAAGACCCTCCGGGACCGTGAGGGTAGGCTCCTGACATGGCTGCAACAGCTTAAATCAAGGAAGGATACTGTCTCCAGTGACAGTGAGGATGCTGGATCGATGGCTTCTACAAGGAGGTCAGTGAAAAGGGGTAGGGGTTCCCCTTCTACTTCTGTGGGAAGATCTTCTAAGGCCTCAAAAAAGACCCCCAGTGAGTCTGAGAGCCCAGGTCCCAGCAAATCTCCTCACGGAAGTGTAAAGGAGAGGGATGGACCTTCTACGCCTTCTACAGGTGAGATGACTGCCACAGCCTTCAAAACACCTTCATGCCAGTCTTCTGAGAGGACTTCTAAGTCCTCGACGACGAAGACGTCGACAGCGGGAGGCCCGTCGACGAGAACATCGAAGACTCAGTCGACTGGAGGTTCGTCGACGTCGCGACCGTCGACGGCGGAGTCCTCGCCGTCGACGGAGAAACTGAAGACGCCGACGACGAAGGTACCAGCTTCAAAGGTGTCGACGAAGGAGCCGTCGACGACGAAAGCCCCGTCGACGTCGAAAGTCCAGTCGACGACGAAGGCCCCGTCGACGTCGAAGACCCGTCGACGACTAAGGCCCCGTCGACGTCAAAGGCCCCGTCGACGACGAAAGCCCCGTCGACGACGATGACGACGGTGTCGACGGCGAGAGTCCCGTCGACGACGATGACGACGGTGTCGACGACTGCGGTCTCGTCGACGAGGGCGTCGACGACTACTACAGTGACTATGACAACGGCTGGCGTGTCGACAGTTTCGTCGTCGACGACGTCCACGACCCCTATCTCGATGGCGTATATACAACCGTCGACTACAGAACCCACGATATTGTCCACAGAAAAGCGAATTACCATTTCTGTGACGCGGATCACGCCAGAGATGACTTCTCCAAGGACGGTGTCCCCTCTGTTACCTACCATGCTCCTTCAAGAGGGAGAATCAGAGTAGGATGAACAAGATGCATATAGCTATGCCAATAGTCCTTCCCAACTATTTGTCAAATGCCAGGACACTGACTCAGAGGGCGAATACGGCCACGAGGAACATGGTCATAGTCAGCAGCAGCAGCAGCAACCTGAACAGGAAATGGTTTCAGTGCCAACATGTTTCCTGCAAGATCTACATAAGATGCTACAGGACTATAAGTCTAAGGCCAGTAGACCTTTGCCAAATACATCAACGCCTGCTGCACCTTCAAGGATTCAGGCTTCATTGGTGCCACCTACTTTCTCGGCTCCAACTTCTCCACAGCCTCAAGCATCCGTCCAACAGGATTCCTCTGGATTGCCACGGACTCATGATGTTGATGAATCCTCGGATGAGGACCAGCAGTCGGATCATGTCTCTAATCCCGACACGGAATATGATGAATACGTTATTGACAATCCCGCATCGCCAAATCCGGACCCGGCGGACTCCCCGCCAGCGGATATTGGGGGCTTCCATCAGCTGATAGAGAGAGCGGCGGCAAGATTTAAATTGGCAATGCCTAAAGTTACCACAGATTGTTTCTTATATGATTTTAAGGAACCCTTTCGAAAGACTGCCAGGTCTATTCCTATTGTGGATCACCTATCGAAAGAGGGCTTAAAGACAATGACACACTCGGCGACGGTGGTCCCGGTGCTACCGCGTCTCGAGAAAAAGTACAAAGCGACCGATGATGCCCCTGCGGCCTTGACAGGTCATCCAAGACCAGACTCTGTGATCTCGCAGGCAGCGCAGAGGAAATCGCGCAACCCTTCGGCACCACTGACAACTCCTCCGGACAAGGAAGGGCGGAGGTTGGATAACGTGGGAAAAAGATTCTCATCGATGGCAAGTTTGCTAGTGCGAGCGGCTAATGCCTTAGCGATCCTGGGTAGGTACGACCGTCAACTCTGGTGCGATGTCGCCCCGTACCTTGACCAGCTACCACCTGAATCTATTTCGGAGGCAAAGAAGATTTTACAAGAGGGAGAGGCGACGTCGATGGAAATCATCGATTGTGCAATGGATATTGCAACTACTGCATTCCGTTCACTGGCTGGAGCAGCAGTACTCCGTCGCCAAGGGTGGCTTAAAGCTACTTGGTTCCGGCCCGAGGTCCAGAATAAAGTATTGGATCTCCCCTTTGATGGAGAAGCGCTGTTCGGCAAACTCATTGACGACACCCTGCAAGATATTAAAAAGGACACAAAGACCGCTAGGTCTTTAGGAACACTTCAGTACAGAAAGTCTCCTTTCAAGGGATCCAGAGGCAGGGGTGGTACTTATAGAGGATCCTTCCAACAACAACGATATTCCAACACAGGATCCGGTTCCCAGCAACACCGTCAGCCTTACCAGCAGCGGCAAGGCCAGTCTTCCAACTACTCCAGGCCTTACGGTAAAGGAAAGCAAGGGGCACGATGACGAGATTCGTCCAAGCGCCAATAGCGGCCTCCTGGCTCTTCCTACTGGACCCTCCTCCAGGAAGTCATCAGTTGGAGGCAGGGTCAACAAATACCTTCACAACTGGTCCCTGATAACATCGGACCGTTGGGTGCTCAACATCATTCGGAAAGGGCATACCTTAGAGTTCACACAAGTTCCGCCACCCAAGCCCCCGGCAGCCACTCCTTCAAAACACCAACGTCTCCTTCGGCTCGAAGTTCAACAAATGCTCCGAAAAGGGGCGATAGAGCCAGTTCCATCGAACCAAAGAGGCCAAGGATTTTATTCCAGGTTCTTCCTGGTGTAGAAGAAGCTCGACAAGTGGCGCCCCATTTTAGACCTCAGGGGGCTAAACACCTATCTCATTTCTCTGTCTTTCCGGATGGTGTCCCTCCAGGACATCTTGAAGCTGATCAGCCCGGGGGATTACATGGCCACACTCGATCTCGAGGATGCCTATTTCCACGTTCCGATTCACCCAGCGCACAGAAGGTTTCTGCGATTCACAGTAGCCAAGAGCCATTACCAATTCAGGGTTTTACCCTTTGGACTCCGCTCAGCCCCAAGAATATTCACAAAGGTGCTGGCGCCAGTAGCAGCTTTCCTGCGAAGGCACAAGTTTCTGGTCTTCCCCTATCTGGACGACTGGTTACTGAAAGCTCCGTCCAGAGAAGCAGCGCTACAGGCGTTTCAAGCATGTACCAATTTATTTCAGAACCTGGGTCTCACTCTAAACGACGAGAAATCTTGCCAGATCCCGCCCAGAAGAGCTCGGTTTCTGGGAGCTATCTTGGACTCAAAGCTTTCACAAGCTTTTCCTACTCTGGAAAGGAGGCAGAAATTACAAACCATGGCCCAAGACTTACAAACAAGAAAGTCTCTTTCAGTACGCCGCTACAAGTCTCTGCTGGGAGTAATATCATCGTGTATTCCACTAATCCCCCATTGCAGACTGAGGATGCGTCCCTTGCAGGAACAACTGGACAATCAATGGAAGCAAGTCCATGGTTCGTTCGACGACAGAGTGGCTATCATTCCGGAGATGAAGGACGCGGCCTTATGGTGGACAGACCAGAACAACTTGTCCCAAGGCCTATCCTTCGCAAGCGACCCGTCTCCACAGGTGATAACGACGGACGCGTCATTGGAGGGTTGGGGAGCAGTGCTGCAGGTTCTACATGTCAGTGGTCATTGGTCACCCCAGGAAAAACGCCTCCACATCAACTTGTTGGAACTCAGGGCGATACGACTGGCTCTGCAAGCGTTTCTTCCTCGCCTGGAAGGTTCACAAGTGCTTATCAGGACGGACAACACCACGGCCATGCACTATGTGAACAAGGAAGGAGGGACCAGATCGCGCCCATTGTCACGAGAAGCCCAGCAGGTCTGGGAATGGGCGATCCGACACAAGATGTCTCTGATGGCAGAACACTTGCCTGGCGTCCTAACCGAAAACGCCGACAGACTGAGCAGGTCATCCTCGGTCTGCCACGAATGGGAGTTGAATCAGGAAGTCTTGGAACAAGTCTTCAGCCGGTGGGGAAGGCCGGACATCGACCTTTTTGCCACTCCGACCGACAAGAAATGCCGGTCTTACGCAAGCAGGCTTCCCCATCAACATTCACTGGGAAATGCCCTTTCGATAGCCTGGTCGAAGACATTTGTCTACGCTTTTCCTCCCATTCCTCTGATACCACGACTAATCAAGAAACTCAAGGTGGAACCGTGCAGGATGATCCTGATAGCCCCGGCTTGGCCGAGGCAGTTCTGGTTCACGGAGCTCCCTCTGTTGTCGATAGCTCCCCCCTTGCCTCTACGGATTCTGCCGGATCTTCTCACGATGTCCGAAGGACAGATTTTGCATCCAGACCCTCAGTCGTTACACCTGACTGCATGGCTCCTGAACAGCGAGAATTTATGAACCTGCCATTGTCAAAGGAGGTTAGGGAAGTTCTGTCCCAAGCAAGGGCTTCTTCAACTAACAAAACTTACCGCCTTAAGTGGAAAAGATTCTGTTGTTGGTGTCGAAAGCAACACATTGATCCATTCAATTCCAAACCTCATCAGATCCTCCCTTACCTGCTGTCTTTGGCCAAGTCTGGTCTAGCCCATTCATCAATTAAGGTCCATTTGGCTGCTTTGTCACGATTCAGAAGGACAGACTCTGGGCCTTCATTATGGTCTTCCAGAATAATCAAGCAATTTCTTAAGGGCCTGTTCAGGGTCTATCCACCGGTGAGACTGCCTCCTCCAACATGGCATTTGAATCTGGTCCTTTCTCAACTCATGAAGGGCCCATTTGAACCAGTCCATCGTTCTGACATCAAATATCTTTCGTGGAAGTTGGCTCTTCTCCTTGCTCTCACGTCGGCTTGGCGTGTAGGGGAATTACAGGCTTTAACCATTCAAGAACCTTTCCTTCAATTCAAGAGGAACACTGTCATCATGAGGACTAACCCTAGGTTCATGCCAAAGGTTCCCTCGGATTTCCATTTGAATGAACCGGTCATTCTGAAAACATTCTTCCCTCAGCCTTCCACGCCAGCGGAAAAAGCGTTGCATTCGTTGGATGTGCAGCGATGCTTGAAATTTTATTTACAACATACTAAAGATTTTCGAAAATCTTCTCAACTGTTTGTGGCCTTCGGGGGACCGAGTAAATGCCTTCCACTATCCAAACAGGGTGTTTCAAGGTGGATCACAAGCGCTATATTACATTGTCACAAGGCTGCTGGTAAACCTCTGACTGGAAAGATACGAGCGCATTCCACAAGATCTGTGGCTTCTTCCACAGCACTCTTCGCGGGGGTGCAAATTAAGGATATCTGCAGAGCTGCAACCTGGAGCAGCGTCCACACCTTTACCAAGCACTACTGCTTGGAATCTCTGCAACAGGATGATGCAGCAGTAGGACAGGCTGTCCTGAGGAACCTCTTCCACTAATGGTGAGCTTTCCTTTCTTCCCACCTGTTATGGCTGCCTTTTTGCTAGCTCTTTGGAGAAGGAGAATGATGGAGAGTGACTCCAGCCTATCACCCCCATAGCATAGAGATTAGGCCGATAGATAGGGACCCTGCCTTACATATATTAGGGCATTTTCGTATTATTTTCCTTAGAGTAAGGCTTATAAATTTATAGATATATAAGTATTAGTCATGATTCGCTCATTTGCTAACATGCTGGGCTATTTTCCATGGAGCTATGCATATTGTGGGCTCCGTAGGCCTTAAACGAGACAGACTCCATTTTGCTTTCTGCCCGGTAGCTCGAGAAGGCTTTCTAGGTGAAGTGTGATGTTTTAGTTTCAAGCTGTTGTTCGCTTGGAGAGAACCGGTTCAGGCTGACCCTTATCGAAGGAATGTATTTTTCTCCACTCCGAAGACACAACTTCAGGCCGGCCGGCTGGGAAAGTGTCCTTGGTACGGGGAGGTACAAGAATTTGGTGGGCGGCAGGTTACTGGCCGTGAATTTCCATGAAGGAACGGGCTTTGATATTAGCGAAGGTGTTAGTCAGTTTGTCAGTTAGTCCGTAGGCGGCATCTAGCCGTTAGCATCTCTGCCATTATTCATTTTCATGGTAGACAAGTCACCATCTTTGAAGTCGGAGAAAGATTTAAGACCGAAACTCTCTGAGAAAGACTGAACGAGAAGTAGCGCGGAGCGCACTGATACAGAGAGAGAGAGAGACGGTAGCTAATAATCAGCAAGGTTCCAGTGTCCTGAGGGGAAGCAGACGAGGTTGAGCCTAGCGGTGCAGACGTGTACTTGTGACGGCTGAGGGTGACTGCAAGGCGAGCCAGGATACAGAGACGAGAAGGGAACCTAGATGACTGCCGAGTCCAGACTTCCCACTAACAAGGTGATACCTGCCTAACTTATTTAGGATGTGCACTCTAATCTTTACCTTTTTCTTGCAAAAGTTATGCTGCATAGTAATGTGATTTGTGTCTATTGTTAATAAATATCCTAATTCATATAGAATTATTGTGTACCTGGTGCTTATGTTCAATCTCGGTAAACTGCATTCCTAGCCAAAAGCTGTTTAGGTGAACGGATGAGAAATCCCGATCAGGTAAATGGTGATTGAATAAAGAGGGAGTGAGTGGACCTTTGATGCCAAGAGCAGGGAGTACACTATATAATTTGGAACTATACTCAAAGTTATTATTGTAGTTTTATTCTAAGTAGATAACGGAGATATTATCCCGATAATTGTTCATAGGAATGTGGTCGTCGTTGATATGCGGCGTTAGTGAGAACACTGGGGAGGACTACCAGTGCCGATACCCACAGGATTGTGGCTTGAATAAGTGAGAGCGCCAGGGGGGATACTGACGAGGAGTTCGACAGGATTGTTGAGCGTTTGGAAACGGGAGCATAGGGTTCTGCAGGCCCATGTGTAGTCGCACCGGATTGTGCGCAATATCTGCCCTAGGGTAGACCGGTCTGGGTCAGGGTGGCCGCGAGACCAACTGATGTGAATAAGATATTGTAGAAAATTCCTATATATGTATATAATCATGCCCCATCCTTAGGTGCGACCTGTATATATATCTGTAAATCTATCCATTGTGAATATGATCTGAGGAGGGAAGGTGAGTACGTTTTGGCTGGGTCATAGGGGCCCCTGGGGGCTGATCCCATCTAAACAGAAAATCCAGCCACAACACCACCTTCCATATTTTCACATTTTGTATCTAATGTCATGTTGTCTACTGCTATTATTTACAATGCAAAATGTGATTATCTTGTCAACTGCTTACTACTCTGATACAAAGCATGAGAATCTATGAAAGTTCCAATACTGGGGTAAGAAACCAAGTTACTTACCTGTAACTTTAGTTCCCCAGTATTGGTATCCTTCATAGATTCCCATGCGCCCACCCACCTCCCTGGGGAAAGCTCAGCCTACAACAGATATGGTGTCTAAGTACACAACGGCTACGAAAATCTGAGGCTCTGAGGTTCCTTCAGGAAGGTTCTAAGTGGTGAGGCACTTCTGATTGGCTGAGGCCAAAGTTTGGTCTCTTTTACACAAAGAGGGTGATAAGCTACAAAAGGGAATGAGGCCTAGGCCTTTTTCCATTGTCTTTTGTACCTACAGCTATGGTATTTTTGTTACCGAGACTCCCATTCCGACGACGGGGAATGATACAAAGCATGGGAATCTATGAAAGTTACCAATACTGGGGAACTAAAGTTACAGGTAAGTAACTTGTTTTCTTTGTACAGTTGGTTCAAGGCAACCTCCGTCTGCTTTGGTTTCTCCTGGCTGTACCAACAATGTTTAGTAAAGGGTCAGATTATAGGCACACTCTCTCTCTTTTTTCCCTCTAGGTGGACCGGGTCTTCAACAACCGTCAAGTACACATGTTTAGCCTAGGGACAGCTTGTAGGTTTATGGCAGCTTGCCTTGTGCTAATGCCCTCACTGAGGTGCTTTTGGTGGCAGGAGACCCACAGCACCACTTTGTACAGTTGGTTCAAGGCAACCTCCGTAAAAGGTACTCAAAAAATCTTTACATATACTATACTACAGGTTTGAACTATAAAGAATGAACAAAAAAAGAATAAACTTTTTTTATTTTTATATTTTTTTTGTTTTTTATAATTTTTTTTATAACTGTTACTTACTCAACCTACAACTACTTCCAATAAACTGCAAACACTGAAATATTTAAAATAGTAATATAGTAATAATAATGTAAAATATTATGATAGTTATGAAGAAAATTGTAAGGCAACAAAAAGCTAGTTCTGTTCCTCCTGAACACTAGGAGAGGGATGACAGTGACTTAACGGCGGATAACATTGCTCATGAACACCAAGTTTACAGGCAGGACATCAGTGGCGGGACCTTTTTCTCCCCCCAGGCTGACTCCTTTCAGAGCACACAGCACAGTCTCTCTCTTTTCGCCCAGGCAACAGCGCAAAGCCGTGCTCCTCACTACAAAGAGAAAGTAGTGGTGTTGTAGGTATTTGTTCTTGAGAGAAACCATCCTGCCGTAGACAAAGTGCCTCTACAAGACTCACTATAAAACTGTGGTGACTCTGAACATTGCATGGATCAGTATTCAATTTATACAATTGGTAAGCATTCATGATCGACACATCAATCAGATTACGCCAAACCTTGGACCTGTATCTGTGTGTTGATCTCTCTGCTGCGAATTCGTATATTTTGCGGTCGCTTCCATCAACCCCACCCATTCCTTTATTGTAGTCTAGAATGACTTGAGGTTTGATGATTGACTTCCCAGACCTTGTCTGTACAGTCACATCATCTGCTAGGCTAGAGGTGGACAGCAGTAGAACAGGCTTGCGTTGGCTTTTCTTTTCTCTAAAGGCGCATGCCAATACCCCTTTCTTTCTCATATACTTAGACATTTCTGCCTGCAATTTGGCCCTTGCAATCTCTGGAAGCAGCCCTTTAGAGTTTGCCCGCACTGTGCCTGTTAATAGAGTTTTGTTCTCAAGTAGCTCCACCGCTAGACTGACACTTGTGTAATAGTTATCAGTCATTAGATGATACCCTTTACCTAGTAAATCACATGAGCGGAGAAGACTCATCACCTTGTTGAACACAAACCCCTTTTCTGTTCCTATTGTTTTATCCTTCCCAGTATATAAATCTATATGAAGGACATAACTGTTACTGCTGTCGCATACCTCAAATTTCTTAATGCCAAACCTAGCATGCCTTTTATTAGGCATGTATTGAATGTAAGCCACCCTATTTTTCATGCCAATCATTAATTCGTCAATACAAATCACCTGATGTGGCACATAGTACCGCTTGAAAGCATGGTTCAATGAATCAAGTACTGGCCTAATCTTATGCCACGGGTCATAACCTTCAACTCCCCTCACCTTTGCCGTGGCATTGTCATTTATGTGAAGCATTCTTGTGACAATAAGGTATTGCCACAATGGCATGACTTGCCCAAAGAAAGGTGTGGCCCGAGAAGGGTGTGACAAATCCCAGTAATGTTTCACGTTACGTTTCTTTATGAGGCCCATGTTAATAGATAAACCAATCCATTTTTTCAAGAGGCCTACAGTCAAGCCCCCATTCATCCATCGACGTAGCCGTGAATGGGGATGCTCACTGATTCAGTTTGCCATTTTGTCCAGCAAATCTCTTGCATACTTGTTTGTTTCACGAACTATGTGTACAAGCAGTTCCATAGTTAAAAACAATTGCAAATATGCAACTGGGGGGGAATTTCTTGGTGGAACTTTCCGGACTCCTGGATTCCTCACAATAATCTCAATACCATAATTGTTAATATCATTGCCTGGTGCAATTTCATCCCAGACAGTCTCATGAAGATTTTCTTGAGATAAATCTTCTTCTTCTCCTCCACACTCACCAAGGTCCTCATCACCTACACTCTCTTCCCCACTGCTGGACTCCAGACCCTCCCCAGAATCCACCTCAATGTCACTGTCACCCTCTGAATAAATATCTGGAGCTTCATCCAAACATTTGAACAAAGATTCCTTTGTGTCAATCTTAAATCGTTTGGTGTTCATGTTCTTAATTTGAAAAAATGCACAGGGGAAAAAATTAGCACCCTCCCTCACAAGCCTTAGTTGTGTAACTTCTGTGAGGTAAAAATGATTAACCAACACGTCCTACTCCCCCAAAAATTTTGAGGACTATGGTTAATGTAAAAAAACAAACAAACAGAAAAACAATCCAAACCCTCCTTCACACTGCCCAAGTTTTACTTAAAATAATTGAAAAATGAATTCTAACACACCCTATATATTCACAAAAAAGAATCTGTAGCATTGAAAAAACAAAACAATTATAGATTAGTAATTCTCTCACAAGCTCCTAAAAACCCAACCACTCTCCAGCACACCCAAATCCCTGTCAGAGAAATTTCTGTCAGTGAGGGGGCTAATGTAATGCGTTACTTACCTGTAACAGCAGTTATCCAGTATTGGTGTCTTTCATAGAATCACATGCCTGAATCATTCCCCGTCGTCGAGACGGGAGCCTCCGGTACATAAAAAAGTAATGTCCTATAGACATACATAGAGAAAAGTAGGCCTAAGGGCCTCACCTTAGTAGCCTATCTCTGTCCTTTTGTAAAAAGGACCAAGAAAAGTAGGCCTAAGGGCCTCACCTTAGTAGCCTATATTTGCCCTTTTGTAAAAAGGACCAAACTCTTAGAGCCAGCCAATCAGCTAACACCTCCTTCTAGAACCTTCCTGTCAGGAGCCTCAGTCTCTCAGATTTTCGTACGCACCAAGCTAGGTAGGCGTAATACAGTTAGAGAGATAAGTGAGTCCTTCCAGGGGAGGCGGGAGGGTTGCATGTGAATCTATGAACGACACCAATACTGGATAACTGCTGTTACAGGTAAGTAACGCATTTCTTATCCAGTATTAGGTGTGTCTTTCATAGATTCACATGCCTGAATCAGAGTAGTCAGCAATACATTATGCACATTTCTGATGTAACCATGTTATAACAGTCATTTAGATAATACACTTATTACCATGTGACTATGAAACATCAGTATACATTAGTATATAACAAAGAAAAGAGATGTGCATACCAGCAACGGATGGCGGGATGTTGGAAGGCTCACCTCACTGGAATAGATGGCGAAGCACCTCCTGGCCCATTGCTGCATCCTTCATAAGTTCAGCATCCAGGCAGTAGTGTCTGGAGAAGGTGTGCGGTGACTTCCATGTCGCCGCCCTGCATATGACCAGAACCGGCACTCCAGCAAATAGTGCCGCTTATGTGGACATGGCTCTGGTGGAATGAGCCTTGACCTTGGAGTCCAACAGCCGTCCGGCCCTGTCATGGCAGACGGAAATTGCCGAGGATATCCACCTTGAGATGCTTTGTTTAGATAGTGGCATACCCATCCTCGGTCTACTGTAGGCAACAAATAGTTGAGAAGATTTTCTGAAGCTCTTTGTTTTGTTGATGTAGAATGTTAGACATCTTTTGAGGTCTAATGAATGTAGTGTTCTTTCTGCTGCGGTGGAAGGATTTGGGAAGAAAGAACGTAGCAAAACCGGTTAATTCAGGTGAAAGTCTGAAGGCACTTACGGGATAAACTGGGGATTAGTCATCAGGACCACTCTGTCCTGTTGAAATTACATGAATGGCTCCTGGATGGGAAGAGCCTGTAGCCCGCTGACTCTCCTTGCTGATGTCAAAGCAAGTAGTAGAGCAGTTTTCCATGAAATGTATTTGATGTCCGCCCGATGGATGGGCTCGAATGGGTGTTTCATGAGTTGGTTGAGGACTAAGTTGAGGTGCCACGTGGGTGGGACCCTTCTTGGTCTTGGGAAGGATCTATAGAGCCCCTTGAGGAACTGATTGATGAGCCTGCCGGACCAAAGGGACGGTGATTTGAAAGTCCTGGTGAACCGTGAGATAGCCGCCAAGTGTACTTTTATGGAGGCGTGTGCCAGACCCGTTTGTGCCAAGTATAGGAGATATGGCAATAGCTGTTCAGGAGTAACGTGGAGTGGTCGCCAGCCTTTGTCTAAGCACCACATGCAGAAACGCTTCCATTTTAACTAGTAAGTCTTGTTAGTACTGTCCGCTCTCGCTTTTGCCAGCACATCTCTGCAGTCTTGCGGAATGTCTAAGTGACAGAACTCTCTGTGCTCAGGAGCCAGGCCGACAACCTGAGCGATCGCAGGTTCGGATGTTGTACTTGCCCGTTGGACATTGTGAGCAGGTTTGGATGCTGTGTCAGACGGATTAGTGTCTGGATGGAGAGGCGATGAAAGTTCGAGAACCAGTGTTGCCTAGGCCAGAACGGGGCAATTAGGATCAGTGTGCAAGGCTCCGCCTTCATCTTCCTGAGAACCCTGGGTATCATCGGAAATGGTGGAAAAGCGTACGCAAATACGTTGTACCAATCGATGGAAAAAGCATTTCCGAGTGACCTTGGTTGGGGATGCCAGCTTGCGAAGTTCAGGCATTTGGCGTTCTCCCTGGTGGCAAATAGGTCGATCTGCGGTGTTCCCCATTTCGAAAAGATGTGATCTACCATCTCCGCGTCAAGTTCCCATTCGTGGAACAGAGACCTCTGTTTGCTTAGAGCATCTGCCATGACGTTGTCCTTGCCTGGGACATACTATGCTTTTAATGTGATACAGTGGAGTACAAGCCAGTTCCACATTTTCTGCGATTCGCGAGATCGCATGAGCGAACGCGTTCCTCACTGCTTGTTCAAGTAGTGCATTGTCATAGTGTTGTCGGTCCTGTTGAGTTCAACAGTAAGGTGGAGGAATGACAAGCAGGAATGACAAGCCTTGAGACAGGTATTGAGATGACAACCACCATTGCAGGGCTCCGACCATCTGAGGATTCACTTTTATGTGGTCGTTTGATGACCCTGTGCATCGGACCTACTGCTTTGAGAGCGCCTCCTGTAGAGGTCACATTCACAATCAACAGTGAGGAAACGGGAGGATACACGATGGCATCATCCCCAGGAGGGATTTGAAGAGGCGGACTGTCAAGACTTTCCTCGAGGCTACTATAGCAGCTTGTGCAAGGAGCTCGTTCATCCTCTCTCTGGATGGGAAAGCTTTTGCTGACCGTGTGTCCAGGGTTGCACCTTGGAAACTGATGCATTGACAAGGTTGTAGGTCTGAATTTTCCTGATTGAGGGTGAGACCCAAGCAATCGAAAAGCTTTAAACAGGAGTTGGAAGACCTGGATGCGTCGTCGGATACTGAAAGACTTGGTGATGGCAATGCCTGAGATATGCCGCCACCGGGGAACGACATATCGTGAATATGCGCGGTGCAGACTTGAGCCCTAAAGGCAGAACACGAAACTACAAGTGCCTGCCCACTACTGCAAGTCCCTTTTACGATTCCTGTGAATTGGGATATGGAAGTAAGCGTCCTGTAGGTCTAGGGACGCCATAAAAATTCTGCTATTCCAGCAGTTGCAAGACTTCCTGGATTACCATGTGAAACCACTGTTTCTTTAGAAATTTGTTGAGGGCACTGAAGACCAAGATTGGTCTCCACTACCTGTCTTTTTTCTGGATCAAAGAGAAGCGGGATTCAAACCCTTTTCCCTTCTGAGGTGGAGGTTCTCTCTCCATTGCTTATTTCTACAGCAAAATAGAGTTCTCTTGAAGAAGCAGCCATATGTTTTTGTTATTACCGCTGTCCTTTATATTGAAAGGACGACTTACCAAAGGAGGATTGCTTGTTTTGCTGTTAATAGCGCTGTTGGTCTTGCGGTCTAATCTGGCCTGAAGAGCAGGAAGACTTGCATTGCTAATTTCTTCTGTAGGAAGACTTTGCTCTTCCTCCCTTTCTACTAAAGGATTGGTGCTTATACTGAAGAGTGCTTAAAGCTCTTGCACTGTCTGCTTCGTTAATTTTTTGTGCCAAATAGTAACTGGCTAGCATATGGCATGTCCAAAATCTTTGTTTGCACCTCAGGACGGACAGAGCTGTCCTTGAGGACGCCAGACTGCTACTCCAGCCAACTGACGGAACCCTGTCATAGCGATATCAATCGCGCAGTCTATAGTTTCTGACGCCGATGCTTCACCATCTAGCAGAATCCTTTTTACATACTCTTTGGTTGAATTTGACAATTCCGACATGTATGGGGCTGTGTGTGCCCACATTTGTCTATGATTGCGTCCCAAGAGCCTTAGGGTGTTCTCGGCCTCTACCGTCCTTGTCGACATTGAGGAAAACCTGTTCCCAATGTTGCCCACTCTTTTTCCTTCCTTATAAGGAGGAAGCGACCAAGGGCCCGAAGGATTCCTTGAGATCTTCTGGGCCGCCTGTGTCACTACGGAGACCGGCTTAGGATGTCCTGTTAAACATGCCGGTGCTGTATGTGGCGCCCTATACTTCTTATCCAACTGAGGGCTCCCCGGTGATACAGAGGAGGGGTTCTGCATGACCCTTACCCCTTCTGACTATAGGTAATCGATAATCGGTATTGACCTTACTGCCTTCATGAGAGATTATTTGAAGTCAAACAAGAAGCACTCCAGTTCTTGAGAGGCCATTGAGATCTTAAAACGTGGAGCAGCCCTCTACCACATTATAAGAGATTCCAGAATTGGCGGAATTTCCCTCATCGATGAGCCCGTCGGAAGAGACCGCCGTCATAGGCTATGCTATCGTAGACTAGCAGTCAGACAAGGCCGTCCTAGACGAAGCCATAGACGATCCGTTGTAGACAAGGCCATTGACGCGGTCGTAGACAAGGCCGTCTGAGATGAGGCCGTCGTAGACAAAGCCATCGTAGACCAGGCCGTCGTAGACGAGGCCATCATAGACGAGGCCATCATAGACGAGGCCATCATAGACGAGGCCATCATAGACGAGGCCGTCATAGACGAGGCCGTCTTAGACGAGGCCGTCATAGATGAGGCCGTCATAGACAAGGCCGTCATAGACGAGGCCGTCATAGAATAGGCCGTCATAGACGAGGACGTCATAGACGAGGCCGTCATAGACGAGGCCGTCATAGACGAGGCCATCATAGACGAGGCCATCAAAGATGAGGCCATCGTAGGCAAGGCTGTCGTAGGCTAGCAGTCACAGGTGAGATCATCGTGGACAAGGCCATTCTAGACTAGGCCCTTGTCGACGCCGCAGACAGGCCGTCGTAGACGAGCAGGCAGACGAGCAGACATAGGCGAGGCAGTCATAGACAATGACGATGCTGTCATAGATGAGGCCATTGTAGACGAGGCCATCGTAGACGAGACCATTGTAGACAAGACCATCGTGGACGAGACCATCGTCAACGCCGTAGACGATGCTGTCATAGACGAGCCTTCGTAGACGAGGCCATCGTAGACGAGGCCATCGTAGACGAGGCCATTGTCGACGCCGCAGACAGGCCGTCGTAGATGAGCAGTCATAGACAAGGCCATTGTCGACGCTCTCATCGTCGACGCTCTCCTCGTCGTCGACGCTGTCGTAGATGAACCATCGTAGACGAGGCCATCGTAGACGCCGTCGTAGACGAGCCATCGTAGACGAGCCGTCGTAGACGAGCCATCGTAGACGAGCCATCGTAGACGAGCCGTCGTAGACGAGCCGTCGTAGACGAGCCATCGTAGACGAGGCCATCTTAGATGAGGCCATCGAAGACGATATTGGCTTCTAAGTCTTTACCTCAGGAGGTAATGAAAACATATTTTTGAAGGGTCCCTTGACCAGAGGAGGTGAGTTTGACGGCTCGGAAGTCGTCTTTTTTACCTGATTTTTCTCCAGAAGAAAATCCTTTACTCTCCTTTTCCACAGAGTGAAGAGATTTAGAAGGACTGCACCCAAAAAACCCATGAGTGGTCTTTTTGAGGGCCTTCTCAGGACGTTCCCCTGAGGAATGAGTCTGAGGAGATTCTCTTTTGAGGTCTCCTAGACGGTAAGGACAAAGCCTCATCACAGTAACATGAGAAAATAAAAACCTCCTTTCTGGTCTTAACCACATTAAAAAGCGCCCTTCACAACCTCTCAAAAAACGTACTTGACAAAGTGCGACATACCCTGCAGTCTTTGGCCTGCGGTATAGGCAGCAAATGCGGTCAGTGTGAGGAACAGAGCAGAGCAGCCTCTTGGGACAAGATGCACAGGCTCTAAAATCAAACCCTTTCTCCTTAACAGACCTTTCTTTAAAGAATGTATTTGAAGATAATCCATAGTAGAGAAGAATCCTTGACAACAAAGTCATTTATTGAAGTGAAAAATACAAAAACTGAGCAGAGCTCAGAGGAGACTCCCTTAGCACAACGTGCGGTAGAAAATCTGAGAGACTGAGGCTCCTGACAGGAAGGTTCTAGAAGGAGGTGTTAGCTGATTGGCTGGCTCTAAGAGTTTGGTCCTTTTTACAAAAGGACAAAGATAGGCTACTAAGGTGAGGCCCTTAGGCCTACTTTTCTTGGTCCTTTTTACAAAAAGACAGAGATAGGCTACTAAGGTGAGGCCCTTAGGCCTACTTTTCTCTATGTATGTCTATGGGACATTACTTTTTTATGTACCGGAGGCTCCCGTCTCGACGACGGGGAATGATTCAGGCATGTGAATCTATGAAAGACACCCCTAATACTGGATAAGTATCTTTTTGGCTGCTCATGGCAGGAGTACGCTGACAGAGAAAAAGGACAAGCAGATACAGTGCACCTTTCAGTGGAAAGAGTCGGCCATTTTGTAATAACTGTTTGAGGTAATTTTTCAAAAGCATCGCAGCCATATATATTTTTCACAAACTGAAAAAGATAGCCTAAAACAAATTTGATATTACCAACATGTCTTATTTTTCTTCTGCTAATTCTGCTTATAGCGAAATAGGTATTATACATATATTTTCTCTGCTAATTTTGAATAGCTGATAATACTTTTAAATACTGGTGACTGAATTTGTTTGTAATGTTAACCTCTACTGTAATGATGGTCTTATTTCCATTTCCTGATAGTTAATCGCTTTGAATCTTTCCATTGTATCCAGCTTTACTTTTCTTTCTCTGACTGCACAGTGAGAGGAGTTTTTATAGTGGCTGCATATCTGTGGCTGGACTGGTGCAACCCATACATAGTAGTGATGAAGGCTAAAGACAGGTCTATTCTTAACATTTCAATTGTAAGTGTAATTATAATTGCAATTATTTAGCGTTTACTATCCCTGACCAGACGTCAAATCGCTTTTATTTTCCTCCGGAACCCAAAGAGGATTAGTGGTGAATTAGTATTGTGAAAAGTGAAAGTAATTTGAGTGGTGGACATGTTAGTCAGTTATTACAGCACCCCTTTGTACAGTTGGTTCAAGGTGCCCTGCCTCCCCTTTTTTGTCTCCTTGCTCTGCCATGAATGTTTTGAACAGAGACGGGTTGAGGGCACACTCCCTCTCTCTTTTTCCGCTTCTCGGTCGACCAGAACTTCAACAACCGTCAACTACATATGTTTAGCCTAAGGACAGCTTGTAGGACAGCTTTCCTTGCTTGTAGGACAGCTTTCCTTGAGCTAATGCCCTCACTGAGTTGCGTTTACTGCCAGCAGAGCCACAGCACCACTTTTACAGTTGGTTCAAGGCAACCTCGCTCTTGTTTTGTCTCTCCTGGCTCTGCCAAGAATGTTATTTTTTTAACATATCTTTATTTCACAACATACATTTGAATCATATATTCATAGCACTTAAGAAGGATTTAATCATTCACCTTACAGTTATCCCCAGTATGAAATATGACCGCACATGCAACCCCGACTGGAGGTACCACAGGGTTTCAACATGTGTCCATGGGATACTGAGTCTGCCTGTCTGACGTATTCATCCAGATACCTTAATGTTAGTCATTTTTTCTCCCTGTGTGTAGAATACCTCTAAGGGAGTTTCCAGGATACCAGGAAACTGTATAAGATGTTTTGCCATTTTGCAGTGCTTCACATGTGTCTTAGATAGGAACTATTGCAGTGAACAGGACCCTAAAAGGGATGATTCATGGACTACCTGAAAAGCTCAGGCGTAGATGGGATGTCCTGATTCCCTGCCTTTTGTTTGCTTACAGAGAGGTCCCACAGAAGGGGGTTGGCTACAGCCCTTTTGAACTTTTGTATGGGCATCCTGTAAGAGGACCCCTGTGTTTGGTGAAGGAAGGATGGGAGAGACCTCTCAAAAAGCCTGCAACCAAAATAGTGGACTATGTACTTGGTCTCCGCTCCAGGATGGCTGAGTATATGGAAAAGGCATCTAAAAACCTTGAGGCAAGCCAAGAACTCCAAAAAGCTTGGCATGACCAAAAGGCTGTCCTGACTGTGTGCAAGCCTGGACAGAAGGTGTGGGTGTTGGAGCCAGTGGCCCCAGCAGCACTCAAAGACAAATGGTCTGGGCCCCACACAATCATTGAGCAAAAGGGAGAGGTCACCTACCTGGTGGACCTTGGAACTCCCAGGAGCCCCCTCAGGGTGCTCCATGTGAATAGGCTCAAGGCATATGTCGACAGGAAGGACATGAGCTTGCTCATGGCCACAGATGAGGGACAGGAGGAGGAGAGCGACCCTCTCCCAGACCTACTCACTCAGAACCCTGATAATGGGTCAGTAGATGGTGTTGTCTTTTGTGGCAGCCTCTCTGAGCATCAGCAAAAGGATTGCAAACAAGTTCTTCAATCCTTTAGACATATGTTCTCTCTGACACCCAGTCAAACCAATTGGTGTACCCATGAGGTTGACACTGGTGACAGTCTGCCAGTTAAGAGTAAAATCTACAGACAGCCTGATCATGTCAGATACTACATTAAATCAGAAGTGCAGAATATGTTGGAGCTGGGAGTCATTGAGCCCTCAGATAGCCCTTGGGCTAGTCCAGTAGTTCTAGTGCCAAAGCCTCACACCCAGGGTGGTAAGAAAGAGATGAGGTTTTGCGTAGACTACAGAGGCCTTAATGCAGTCACTAAGACTGATGCCCACCCAATACCAAGGGCAGATGAACTTATAGATAGATTGGCTTCTGCCAACTACTTAAGCATATTTGACATGACAGCTGGGCATTGGCAAATCAGGTTAGCTGAGGAAGCCAAGCCCAAGACAGCATTTTCAACCCCTGGTGGGCATTATCAATTTGTGGTAATGCCCTTTGGTCTGAAAAATGCACCTGCCACCTTCCAAAGGCTCACTGGGCTGGATGACTTCTGTGCAGCATATCTTGATGATATAGCTGTCTTTAGTTCCACCTGGGAGGATCACCTGGTCCACCTGAGGAAAGTGTTAGAGGCACTGCAAGCAGCATGTCTCACTATCAAGGCCACAAAGTGCCAGATAGGGCAGACACAGGTTGTATACCTGGGCCACCTTGTAGGTGGAGGCCAGGTTCAGCCACTGGAGAGCAAGATACAATCCATCAAGGACTGGGCTCCTCCAACCACCCAGACTCAGGTTCGAGCTTCTTGGGCCTGACTGGTTATTACAGGAAATTTGTCAGAAATTATGGATCTATTGTGACTCCACTTAATGACCTGACAAGTAAAAAGATGCCAAAGAAAGTTCAGTGGACAGCAGGCTGTCAAAAAGCATTCGATGACCTAAAGCAGGCCGTGTGCACTGCACCTATCCTAAAGAGTCCAGACTACTCCAAACCATTCATTGTCCAAACAGATGCTTCTGAGTTGGGTGTGGGAGCTGTTCTATCTCAGCTGAATTTTGATGGTCATGACCAGCCCATTGCTTTTATTAGCAGAAGGCTAACCCCCAGAGAGAAAAATTGGTCAGCTATTGAGAGGGAGGCCTTTGCTGTGGCTTGGGCCCTGAAGAAACTGAGGCAATACTTGTTTGGCCCTCATTTCAAGATTCAGACCGACCATAAGCCCCTCTTGTGGCTAAATCAGATGAAGGGTGAAACCCCCAAACTGCTTAGGTGGTCCATTTCCCTACAGGGGATGGATTTTACAGTGGAGCATAGACCTGGCACTGATCATGGCAATGCAGATGGGCTCTCCAGGTATTTCCACTTAAAGCAAGAAGACTCACCTGGTCAAGGCTAGTTTATTGTCCCAAAGTTTGGGGGGGGGGGTCATGTAGGGGGTGTATGGTCTGCAATGCTATGATCACCCCAGATTTTTGCTTTTTGCTTCACTGGTTTACGACTTTCCTGGCTGTGGGCCTGCTAATCAGACCCACAGCCTAGCTGTTCTCTCACTAAATTGACACATGTACTTTAGGTGCATTTACCAATTGGTACTGGGCCACCTTATCAGTCCCTGTACCCAGGGCATAGGTGTACCCAGGGCCTACCAGGGGCTGCAGCATGTATTATGCCACCCCTGGCTGGCCACCTATATCTAACCCTAAAATGTACACATGTATTCCTATCAGTCACTCCTATGGCAGGCCATGACAATCCTGAAGGCAGAGTGCTTGGAAGTATGTGAGATGGTGCTCTGGCATGAGCTGAGCCCGTTTGCAGCTTGCGGAACCAAGTCCTAATAGCTGTTCCATGATAACGCGTACCATATACTCTTAAGTGCATTATAATCCTCGCGGTTATTTGCCATCTTTGGTATCGCTTTATCAAAACATGTTGAGTAAGGTGTCATACGAATTGGAATACTAACCCCTCGCCAATTCTGGCGACGGGGTTAGCATTCCACCCTTCTAGGGGGACATGACATGTATGTAACTGTGAACCCCGGTTAAAGTTAACTCGAGCTTCAGCATCACAAAATGGATGCTGCCACTACAGACACAAGTCTGACCTCCTGCTGCTGGGAGTCCTTCCAGCGAGGAGAGCTTGGACAAAAGGTTTCCTGTCAGGGGCGGTGCTAGCACCATCCCAGACAGGGTTTTGTGTATCCCAGGTAGGCAGGGCTGAGAGGAAGGTGACTGCAAGTGGCACCCCGGTGCACACTGTGCATAGGCCGGCTTGAACCAGTTCCAGGGGCACACCAGCCCCTGAGCTGGGGAAAGTCCGAACAGGGGAGAGGGGTGTAACTACCCCCTTCCTGGTCCCACCCAAGGGCAGGACCTAGTCGCTTGCCAGCCCCTTTCTTTAGAATAAAGGTGGGAGCGGGGACCCTTCCAGATTAGATCATCTTTGAATCCTGAAACTACTTTCCACAAAAGGAACTCTCGACTTCTTCTCAAGATTTCTCCCTTGTGACTAAGGAGTAGTCACCCTGCATCAGCAGGCACCAACTAAGTATCTTGTGGTTTGCTGCACGTCCTTCCTCCAAGACCAGACCGACCAGCACGACGAGACCCGGACTCCCTGCCATCTCTAACCTCTACCTGCCTCTACAGCACAGATGAGAACCGTGGGTGCGACGAGACCAGAGGAACGGGCTATCATCAGAACCAGCTCGACACTGATCCAGCACGACCGCCGAGGGACCCTCGAGTGGGTGCACTGGGGTAAGAGAAGCCCCAACCCCAAGCAGCACGTGCACCGAAGTCCAGCCCCCCAGCATCCACCAGAACTGCGTGGGGCCCTTTTGCTCCTGGGTTGCTTGCCACGTTGTCCGGTTGTGAGAAGGTGGCCTGATATACAGTGCTCACTATTCTAGTGAACACTATGTATCAGTCCAGCAACCCTTATTGATGACTGGTTGTAAGTCAACCTTATAGACCAGCTATCCTAGTAGCGTGGATACGAGCAGTCTAAGGCTAAAGACTCGAGAGGGCGTGTTAAGCCAGCTGTTATACCACACTTATACCCCTTGAACACCAAGTGAAAGGACACCACACAAGTGTTATGAAAATAAACAGTGTATTTATTAAAATCACAACAGCCCTGTACTCTTTATGAGGACAGGGTACTAAGCACAAAACAAAACTCTTATGAAAATACTTAAGTTAGCACCGTATATACAAATGCCCGAGGGGCACGGAAAACCATATACTCTGAAAGTGGAATGCGAAATTACTAGCAGGTAAGTACAGTACTAATAGGCTTTGGAATCGCTAGGACTTGACTATAGAATCGTTAAATTACTTCTAGGAGACCCAGGGGACTCGGGTGCAGAGTGTGCACTCTCACGCGTGATGCGGGACAAAATCTATGGTAGCTAGATTTCAGAAAGTTAGTGTTCTCGGGCGATCCCGACCTGGTAGGAGGAAAACGAAAGTGGATTCTGACCCTTGGATAGTGAGGCTATGCTGGGGCACCGAAATGCCGAAGTTACCTAGCCCAGGGGCTGCAGCTGCATAGGTCTCAAAAGACGTCGGGAATCCTCGTAGACGGACCAGGAGCCTGGAAGAAAGATGCTGGCAGGCGACCAGTGAAGAGAGTTCGAAGTGATCCAAGCCTGGATCTTGAAGATGGACGATACCTGAAAGCAGAGGGGACCAAGTTCGTGACTACTAGCCAGTAGTCAGGTGGCACCAGGAGGGCACCGGATGGTAGTCACCTCGACTAGGTGTGTGGATGACGCTGTGCTCTGCAGATCTCACGGACCAGGAGGCGTTGACGGCGACCAGGATGGAGGAGTGAGCTGTCCCACGATGGATGAAGCTGTCGGCGTCGCTGGACCCAGGATTGGGCAACAAAGCCTTGGCAAATTCAAGCCCACGCGGTGGACTCAAAATGGCGTCTAGAGTGGACCAGGAGGATCCGGGGTGCTTCTCTTGAAGAAGGAAGCAAGGGCCAGTCTGGAGCAACCAGACCAGCAGCAGTGATGTCGTCGGGCGTCGTGAAGAAGGCCACAAGCCAGCGGGCTAGTAGCCAAACAACGCGGTGAGCAGCAAAAAGCAGAAGGGCCCCACGCAGATCGTGGAGATGCTGGAGGGCTGATCTTCGGTGCTGGAGCTGCTCAGGGTCGGGGGTTCTCGGACCCCAAAGCACTCACCAGAGGGACACTCGGCGGGCTTGTTGTGCAGAAGTCGTGCAGTCTTGGCGATCGTCGGTCCCTCGAGGTCTCGTCGCACTCACGGTTCTCAGCTTGGCTGTAGAGGTGAGTAGAGGTCAGAGGTGTCCAGATCCTTTTTCGTTTTCAGCCTAACTAGTCGGATTCGTCCGATAACACTAACTTTACGAAATCTAGCATCCATAGACTTTGTCCCGCATCCTGCGTGAGAGTACACACTCTGCACCCGATCCCCCTAGGCCTCCTGCTCCTAACCTGAAGGTTTAGTAGTGTAGTCCTAGCGATCCTAAAGCCTCTGGATCCAGTTACTTACCTGCTAGTATTTCGCATTCCACTTTTGTAGTATATGGTTTTTCGTGCCCCTCCGGCATTTGTGTAAATTGTGCAACTTAAAGTATATTCTTAAGAGTTTTGTTGTGTGCTTAGCTCCCTGACTCATAAAGAGATCAGGGTAGACTTGTTATAAATAAATATCCTTTTATTTTCATAACAACTTGTGTGGTGTCCTTTCACTTGGTGTTCAAGGGGTATATGTGATGGTATAACAGCTGGCTTAACGCCCTCTAGAGTTTAGCCTAAAGACTGCTCTTGTCCATGCTACTAGGATAGCTGGTCTATAAGGTTGACTTACAACCAATCATCAATAAGGGTTGTTTGGACTGATACATAGTGATCACTAGAATAGTGAGCACTGCATATCAGGCCAACTTCTCACAGCTTCTTTGTCATGGTGCGGAGGCCTCCCAGATCATTCATCTCTGAGTTCAATAATTGCATCAGTGTCATGGTGCAGAGGCTGCCCAGATAATTCATCTCTTAATTCAATGCTTGAATTGTTGTCATGGTGCGGAGGCCGTCCAAATCATTTATCTACAAGTTCAATATTTGCATCGTTGTAATGGTGCGGAGGCCGCCCAGATCATTGATCTTTTTTCAATACTTGCTTCGTTGTCATGGTGCGGAGGCTGCCCAGATTATTAACCTTTAAGTTCAATACTTGCATCACTCTCATGGTGCTGAGGCCACCCAGATTATTCTTCTCTTAGTTGAATACTTGCATTGTTGCCATGGTGTGGAGGCAGCCCAGATAATTCGAGGCATGTGGGCTGCTAAATTCACATCTAGTGCATAGATCGCCGCCTAGTGTTGGGTCCGGATGATTGCACCTTGTTGTCCTGGAAGAGTCTTCGAAGTATCACGAGATAGGTGGCTCCTCCCCTGGACTACAGTGCGCATGGGCATCGACTCCATCCCCAGATTGTTTTTTTCCGCCATTGGGTTCGGATGTGATTTCGACGTCTCCTGTTCGGAATCGATAAAACAACTTTATTAAGATACTCTCTTGTCGGTATTGTTCGCGTTCGGTCTCGTGTTCATTCCTACTCTTAGAGTGGGATTTCGTGTGAGTCGGTGACTCTTCGATCATCGAGGCCCTGTCGACGCAGCAAGACCCCGGCGTTGATAAGATGGAACGGAGTCCGTTCAAGTACTGCCCCGTGTGTGGTTCAAAGTACCCACACATCGACGTGCACCCAGTGTGCAACAAGTGCCTGTCGCCGGACCAGACGAGGCCAACTGTATGGCCTGTTCCAGATTCCGGTCGAAGAAGACCATCAAGCTTCGGCGCGTGGCGCGCCGTGAGGCCCAGCGATCGGCTCCGGCGCCAGCGGACATCTTAGGCGACCCCGCAGCAGATGAGCAGGAGCTTCACCTGCAGATTTCGCCGGCATCGGCGGAGGTCGAGACCGACTACGGAGAAGCGGTCGAGGACCACGACCTCGAGGAAGACATCGAGGAGGTAGGGGACGACGGAGAACCTTTTGGGGCCATGGAAGATAGCTCGGAGGATGAGCTATGCCCCGACCCAACTTTTACAACGGCTCAGGTCACGGGATCGCCACAAGGCCTTACCCACGATCATACGCCTCGATCCTCCGCCCCGCCTGTCGGCCCGGCTATGGACACCTCTGCGGAACCGCCATTACCGAAAACGAAACCGAAAGTGAAACCTTCGGGTTCGACCAAAACCAAGATGGACGCCACTCCATCGACACCGAAGACGTCGGCTACGTCATCGACGCCGTCATCTTCGAAGGTGTCTGCTACGGCATCGACGCCATCTTCTTCGGATACCTCAAGACCAAAAAAGACTGTTGATGCGGCTAAGGTTCCAAAACTGGTTGAGCAGCCAAGCTCAAAGAAGGCCTCGGTGCCGCCTAAAGTCAAGCCCACCGCGTCGGCCGACAAACCGGTCGGCGGCGCCAAAAGGGGCACCGTGCCGAAGCCAGGTGTCCCGGCACCAAAAGGAAAGTCGGTCGATCTGAAGACATCGACAGCGACGCCTGGAGCCGTAAGCGGTGGCGAGAGCTCGGCCGACGGCGCATCGGCAGCTCCAACGCCGAAGAAGGCGTCATCCACGCTCCAGTCTTCCCCAGGGGGTGGATCGAAATCGACAGTCGGATCGACGAAGCCGTCCGCTTCTTTTACGAAGCAGGTACAAGACTCCCTCAAACGGATTCGGGACAAAGAATCCACATCGGGCCCAAAGACGCCCTCGGAGACTACTCCAGTTGTACCAAAGAAGCAAGCCTCGATGCCGCTTCACTTTACCTTGCCACCAAAGGTGTTGCCAAAGGCTTTTGCGCCTTGATCGGTGCCCAAGGACTCTGTCGAAGGGAGGCATACTCAACCAAGTGGCGGTTCTGATCGTCAGCCCTTGCTGGATGACGAGTCGGAACACTTTATCGATGCTGAGACGGGGAAACTGACCCTCAAGAAGAGAAAGATTACTTCACAGCCTCTGGAGCCGTTTGTAATCCCTCTAAAGAAGAAGCCACTCCCAGGGTCCCCTCAACTGGTGGAGCCTATTTACCAACCAACCAGAAGTCCAACACCGTCACCCACTTGTTCAGATAGTGGCGAGGGCGACCAGGAAGAACAGTATACCTTTCCTGAGAACACTGACCCTGATGAACAACAGGACTCATGGTTGCCCTCAGGGGATCAAGGGGACCACCAGCCTATATCTGACCCGCAAGCCTATGGGCCTAAAACTTCTCCAACAGAAGATTCAACAGCATTCAATGCCTTAATCGAAAGGGCAGCTGCGAACCACAATGTAGAAATGCATGCTGACCCGGTGGAGGTGGACTTTCTATTCAACACTTTCTCTACTGCCGAAAAGACAGTAAAAACACTTCCTATGCTTAAAGGAATGATGAAACATGCCACTGACATTTTCAAAGACACTACTAGGGCGCGAGTGGTGAACCCTAGAATTGAGAAAAAGTACAGACCGGCACCTGGGGACCCAACTTTCATTCGGGGCCAGTTGCCTCTGGACTCTTTGGTGGTCTCTAATGCCCGCAAGAGGGCGAACTCTCAGTCAACGGGTGAAGCTCCTCCCCCGGACAAAGAGTCTAAAGTGCTGGAGGCGTCGGGGAAAAGGGTGGCAGCGCAGGCAGCCAATATATGGCGCATCTCGAACACACAAGCTCTGTTGGCCAGATACGACAGGGCACACTACGATACATTAGAGCAGCTTCTACAACACCTCCCTGATGAGTTTAAAGAGGGTGCGGAGATGCTCATCCAAGAGGGCAAGCTCATATCCAACGCTGCTATTAAGTGTGCGCTAGACGTTGCGGATACGGCAGCGAGAGCCATCAACACTAGTGTGATGTTGAGACGCCAAGCATGGCTCCGCATCTCAGGGTTTAAGCCAGAGATACAAACGACTATTCTCAATCAGCCTGTTAATCCAGACAGACTATTTGGCCCAGAGGTGGACACCACACTTGAAAAAATTAAAAAAGACACTGAGACTGCGAAATCAATGGGTGCACTTCAGTCTCAGCAGTTTCGGGGAAGCACTTTTCGTCGCTCAGCCAATCGAGGTGTTACCAGAGGACACGTGGCACAGCAGGCGCAATTTACTAAGGGTGGTGCGCAATCCTCATACACTAAACAGAGTAGGGGTGGTTACAGAGGAAACAACACCAAGGGCAGAGGCAGAGGCAACAACAATTCCCGCTCCTCTGCCGCCAACAAACAGTGACTCCCTGTCACTGCCCCCGGACCATCTAACACCTGTCGGGGGGAGACTCCAACGGTTCCTGCCTGTCTGGAAGTCCATCACCACGGACAGGTGGGTAAGGAAACTTATCCAGTTTGGTTATTGTCTGGACCTAACGTCCACTCCACCCACCATTCCCCCAAGGCACCGTCCTATGTCAGCAGAGCACTTGCACTTATTGCAGCAGGAAGTTCTTGCGATGCTGCAAAAAGGCGCCATAGAGCTCGTGGCAATAGAAGAACAGGGCACAGGTGTTTATTCCCTTTACTTCTTAATACCAAAAAAGGACGGCTCACTCAGACCCATCTTGGACCTACGCCTGCTCAACATGTATATTCTTTCAGAACACTTCCACATGTTGACGTTGCAGCAAGTCCTTCCACTGTTAAAAGAGGGAGACTTCCTCGCAACCTTGGATCTCAAAGACGCTTACTTTCACATACCACTCCATCCATCCCACAGAAAGTACCTCAGGTTCACCATTCAAAACAGGCATTACCAGTTCAAAGTGCTACCCTTCGGTGTGACCACTGCCCCCAGAGTGTTCACGAAGTGTCTGGCGACCGTGGCGGTGCACCTCAGGAGACAGAACATACATGTCTACCCCTACCTAGACGACTGGCTGGTTCAGGCCAAGTCAGCTCAGCAGTGCGCCGCGGACATGTCCAGCACTATTCACATTCTTCACAGTCTGGGGTTTTCGCTCAACTATCCGAAGTCGCACCTTCAACCTGCCCATGTGAGGCAGTACTTGGGCGCGACAATCAATCCTCTGACTGCTACAGCTCAGCCAAATCCAGCGAGGATCAACAGTATCCAGTCGCTCATTCAGAAGTTCAGGCCGCAACACTCACTACCAGCGAGGGTGTTTATGCAGTTGATAGGCATGATGGCCTCCTGCATCTTCATAGTCCCGCACGCAAAGTTACATATGCGTCCTCTCCAGGAGTGCTTGGCACGCCAGTGGACTCAGGCTCAAGGACAGTTGAAAGACCTAGTGTTGGTAACCGGTCGGGCATACAACTCTCTGCATTGGTGGACTCCACACAACCTTTGCAAGGGCTGACCGTTCCAAGAGCCTGTGCCACAAATTATCCTGACAACGGACGCGTCTCTCCAGGGATGGGGAGCGCATGTACTCCATTACACAGTGCAGGGACTATGGTCGACACAACAGAAGAGGATGCACATCAACTACTTGGAGCTGATGGCGATCTTCATGGCACTGAAGTCATTCAAAGTACATCTGTGCAACAAGGTCGTGTTGATCCGAACGGACAACATGACGGCAATGTACTATATCCAGAAGCAGGGAGGAACACACTCTCCACAGCTGTCTCATCTGGCTCAGAGCATGTGGAAGTGGGCCATTCAGAGGATCATCTTCCTCATGGCAGAACACCTCCCAGGCAAGGACAATCAAATGGCCGATCTGCTCAGCAGGTACAGCCACCAACTGCACGAGTGGGAGATACATCCATCAGTACTCCACCCGTACTTCCAGCAGTGGGGTCATCCAGAGATAGACCTGTTTGCCACAAGGGAGAACACAAAATGCCCAAGCTTCGCCGCCAGGTTCCCACACCCTCAATCGCAGGGCAATGCGATATGGATGAACTGGTCAGGCAAATTTGCGTACGCTTTTCCCCCAGCACCTCTCATACCGCTGGTGGCAAGGAAGCTGCTGCAACACTCGATGACACTCATCCTGGTTGCTCCAACGTGGGTACGCCAACCATGGTACACCACATTCCTGGAGCTCTCTGTGGTACCGCATCAAAGACTACGCCTCACACCCAGGCTCTTGACGCAGAACCATGGCGACATTCAGCACCCGGATCCGCAACAGCTCAACCTGGCGATCTGGCTCTTGAAGTCCTAGAGTTTGGCTACCTTGATTTGCCCCCGGAATGCATGGACATTATCCGGGAGGCAAGGAGGCCCACTACCAGAGCTTGCTATGCAGCTAAATGGAAGAGGTTTGTCATTTACTGTGCAAACCATCATATCAACCCGCTAGATGCATCCATTCCTAATATCATCTGCTATTTGTTACATCTTTACAAATGTAATCTGGCGTATGCTTCCATTCGGATACACTTATCCGCCATAGCGGCTTATCTCCAGAACAGGCAGCACCTCTCTGTTTTTAGGGTGCCTGCCATTAAAGCTTTCCTTTAAGGGCTGAAACGAGTCCTCCCCCCCAGAACCCCACCAGCTCCTGTGTGGAACCTCAATGTGGTCCTCACCAGATTAATGGGACCACCGTTTGAGCCCCTACATTCCTGTGAGATTCAATTCCTCACGTGGAAAGTGGCCTTTCTCATTGCCATCACGTCTCTACGGCGCGTCAGTGAGCTACAGGCGCTCACAGTACAAGACCCATTCATTCAGATTCATCATAATAGGGTGGTGCTGCGCACTAATCCTAAGTTTCTCCCTAAAGTGGTGTCACGGTTTCATGTTAATCAAACCATCGAACTGCCCACATTCTTTCAGAACCCCAAAACAGTGGCAGAGAGAATGCTTCACACGCTTGATGTCAAACGAGCGTTAATGTACTACATTGACAGGACCAAACACTTTAGGAAAACACAACAATTGTTTGTTGCCTTCTCAGCCCAGCACAAAGGCAACCCCATTTCCAAAGCTGGAATAGCCAGGTGGATCGTTAAGTGTATCCAGATTTGCTACCATAAGGCTAAGCGCACCTTAACGGTCCCCCCCAGGGCCCACTCAACACGCAAGTTGGGGGCCTCCATGGCTTTCCTGGGCAATATTCCTTTGGAGGATATTTGTAGAGCAGCCACATGGATTACACCACACACGTTTACTAAACATTATTGCGTGGATGTGCATTCTAAACAGCAGGCAGCTGTAGGACAGGCTGTTCTTAAATCTCTTTTTCAAACTTCTGCAGCCGGCACGGGCGGCCGCCGTTAATGGAGGAACTGCTATGTATTCTATGCACTAGATGTGAATTTAGCAGCCCACATGCCTCGAACTGAATATGCTACTTACCAGTATGCATCTGTTCTTGGCATGTAGGGCTGCTAACATTCACATCGCCCGCCCTCCTCCCCGGCACCCGTAGCGGCTGCAGACCATTCTTGCATTCATTCATTAGCATGGACATCAATTACGCTATTTCACTCCATCTCTAACACAATGGCTAAAAACAATCTGGGGATGGAGTCGATGCCCATGAGCACTGTAGTCCAGGGGAGGAGCCACCTATCTCGTGATACTTCGAAGACTCTTCCAGGACAACAAGGTGCAATCATCCGGACCCAACACTAGGCGGCGATCTATGCACTAGATGTGAATGTTAGCAGCCCTACATGCCAAAACAGAAGCATACTGGTAAGTAGCATATTCAATTCATCCTGTGGCTCAATACTTGCATCGTTGTCATGGTGCGGAGGCCACCCAGATCATTCATCACTTAGTTCAATACTTGCATTGCTTTCATGGTGCATAGGCAGTTCAGATATTTCATGTCTTAGTTCAATACTTGCATCGTTGTCATGGTACGGAGGCCACTCTGATCGTTCATCTCTAAGGTCAATATTTGCATCGTTATAATGGTGCGGCGGCCGCCCAAAGCAATCATCTTTAAGGTCAATACTCGCTTCTTTGTAATGGTGCGGAGGTTGCCCAGATCATTCATCTGTGAGTTCAATACTTGCATCATTGTCATGGTGCAGAGGGCGCCCAGATCATTCATCTCTTAATTCAATGCTTGAATTGTTGTCATGGTGTGGTGCGGAGGCCGCCCAAATCATTTACCTACAAGTTCAATATTTGCATTGTTGTCTTGTTGCAGAGGCTGCCCAGATCATTCATCTCTTAATGATATTTATTACAACTATATTATTGTTATCGATATTACTTGCCTGTCAGTCAATATTCTGGTCAAACTATATTTTTGTTGTCGATATTTCTTCTTTTTGATATTTCTGCGGGGATATTTATGTCACACGATATTTTGCCCGTCGATATTCCCGCTCTGCACCGTCCAGATCATTCATCTCTTAGGTCAATACGTGCATTGTTGTTATGGTGTGGAAGCCACCCAGATCATTAATTTCTTAGTTCAATATTTGCATCTGTGCATTGTTGCGGAGACCCCAGATCATTTATCTCTTGACTCAATGCTTGCATTGTTTTTATGGTGGGAGGCTACCCAGCTAATTCATCCCGTGGCTCAATACCTGCATTGTTTTCATGGTATGGAGGCTGCCAGATCATTCATCTCTTACTTCAATACTTGCATATTTGTCATGGTTCTGAGGACGCCCAGATCATTCATCTCTTGGCTCAATACATGCATCGTTGTCATGGTGCAGATGCCGCACAGAATAACAATCTCTTAGTTCAATACTCGCATCGTGGTCTTGGTGCAGAGGCTGCTCAGATCATTCATCACTGAGTTTAATACTTGCATCGATGTCATGTGCGGAGGCACAGAGATCAATCATCTCTTAGTTCATAACTTGCATTGTTGTGATGGTACCGAGGCCGCCTAGATCATTCATGTCTTAATTCGATACTTGCATTGTTGTCATGGTGCAGAGACAGCCCGTATCATTCATCCTGTGGCTCAACAGTTCAAGGGTGAACCTTGACCTGTTCTTAGGCCAGGTCCGCTCCCCCACTGCGCCAGCGTTCCCTGCTGGTGCTCTGCCTGCTGCCCTCGCCGCTGTTGCTGTTGGAAGTTCGAGGCCCTCATCCACCTGCAGGCTCCCGCCTACGCCTCATCCCTGGTGGCCCAGTGGTGGGCGGTAAGTATCAAGTCTGACCTCTTCCTCTGTCCGTATTTCTCTCTCCCGATTTCCCTCCTCCTGCTTGTCTGCTGCCCTTAATTGTATTCTGCCTTTAGCCTCTGCTCGTTTTATTTTTCATAAGCCTTTCTGCCTTTAGCCTGCCTGTTTTTCCTCTCACTCTCTGTTGTTCAATGCTGTTGGTTTTTTTCAGTGCCCTTCTCCCCCCGCCTGCCCCCCTCTCTCCTTTCCCGCCGCTGCCTTCCCTGCGGCCCGCCCCCTTCCTATCCCATTCGCCGCCCGCCTCCCAGTTGCTGCTCCTCCCTCCCCCCACCCTTCTTAATGTAGCCGTAGGCGCGCCAGAGGCAAGCCCGTCTTCGTCCGTCCGCGCCTGGACCGTGCCCAATGCCAGGACCCCTGGCCCACGACGATGACAGCCCACACGACGGACTTACGACGCCGCCACCCTCAACGCACTCAAACCCGGCCGGAACCCAGCCTGCTACTGAGCCACCCTGAAACGTACACACGGACCCTTCACCTGCCAAGCCTGCAATTTCACCTGCCCCCAGACCTGCACCGCACCTGAAAGGCCAGGCACCAGCAACAACCACCTCAAATGCATCCTGCTCAACACCCGCTCCGTCCACAGACACGCCGTCGAACTCTGGAACCTGCTCGACTCAACATCACCAGACGTCGCATTCCTCACGGAAACCTGGATGAATGCCTCCTCAGACCCTGACATCGCCATAGCCATCCCGGACAGATACAAGATCACCCGGAGGGATCGCGTCAACCAGACCGGAGGAGGCATCGCCATCGTCCACAGGAACACCATTCGCATTACGACCAACTCCGACGAAACCCGCACAGCCGCCGAGCACCTCCACTTCCAGATACCCCCGACCCCAAGACCACCCACAGAGGCACTCTCATCTACAGACCCCCGGGACCACGCACACAATTCAGCGAAGCAATTGCAGACTTCATCAGCCCGCACGCCCTCACCTCCTCTGACTACATCCTCCTAGGGGACCTCAACTACCACTTGGAAAACAACAATGACAGCAACACCACAACCCTGCCGGACAACCTTGCCAACCTTAGACTCATGCAACTGGTGAACACCCCCACCTACTACGCCGACCACACGCTTGACCCCGTGTTCTCCTCCAGCAAGCACATCTCTTTCAGCCACATCACCGGATTTCATTGGACTGATAATAACTGCGTCCACTTCAACTTCAGGAGAATCACGACCCACCACCACCCGCAACTGGCTTCCCGCAGGAGCTGGAGCAAGAGCACCGCTGACCAGCTCACCATCTCCCTCAGCCAGAACCCTTCCGCCAGCGCAACGGACCCCAACGAAGCAGCCCGCAACTTCACACAGTGGCTCACCAACTGCACCGACGACCTCGCACCTCTGAAGAACCCACCCAGCAGACCCGGCAGCAAGAAAACCTCTTGGTTCACCAACGAACTCAAAACATCCCAAAAAAACTGCCGCACCCTCAAAAAAACCAGGCGCCACGACCAGACTACAGAAAACATGACAGCCATCAAGAACTCCACCCGCATACACCACCAGCTGATCCGCTCCACCGAAAGAACAACATTCAAAGAACGACTGGACAACAACACCCACAACATCAAGGAACTCTTCAGCATCGTCAAAGAGCTCTCCAACCCCAGCGCCGGAAACAGCGATATCACACCCTCGCAAGACCTCTGTGACTCACTCGCCTCATTCTTCCACCACATGATCGCTGACATACACAACAGCTTCGGCGCACAAACCACGTACCCAACCACCAAACCAACAACCCCCACCACCACCCTCTGCAACTGGACCCCGGTCAACACCGAAGCCACCACCCGCACGATGAACCCCATCCACTCCGGATCCCCTACCGACCCCTGCCCCACCACGTCTTCAACAAGGCTGACTCCATCATCGCACCCCAACTCCGGGACATCATCAACATCTCCTTCACCACCGCCACCTTCCCCGAGAGCTGGAAGCATGCCGAGTTCAGCGCCCTCCTGAAGAAACCGACAGCGGACCCCACCGACCTCAAGAACTTCCGCCCCATCTCGCTCCTCCCTTTTCCTGCCAAACTCATCGAGAAGACTGTCAACAAACAGCTCGCAGCCTTCCTCGAGACGAACTGAACCCTCGACCCCTCACAGTCCGGTTTCCGAGCCAACCACAGCATCGAAACCGCCCTCATCGCAGCCACCGACGACATCAGATCCCTGCTCGACAACCAGGAAACAGCTGCCCTCATCCTCCTGGACCTCTCTGCAGTGTTCGACACAGTTTGCCACCGCACACTAATACAGCGCCTCAGCAACACCGGAATCCAAGAGAAGGCACTGTAGTGGATCATCTCGTTCCTCGCCGGAAGAACCCAGAGAGTTCGCCTCCCCGTTCCGATCCGCAGCCACCGAAGTCATCTGCGGCGTACCTCAAGGATCCTCGCTCAGCCTCTTCCTCTGACACTCTAGGCCATAGGTCTTCAATCTGTAGGGCGCGACCCCCAAGGGGGGCATGCAGTCATTGGAAGGGGGTCGCGCAATCACCTGCCTCACTGCTGCCTACAATCCAAAAGTTTCAGTTTTCTCTTTGGATTCAAAATAATTGCATCTCAGGATATCTCTGATTGGAGGACAGGGCAAAATAGGCCAATCATAATGTGAACACGTCAATAATGCCTGCCCTCCAATCAGAGAGAATGCAGCCAGGAAATGCCCACAAACTTTGTCCATAACGATGGAGCAGCACATTCGTAAAGCAGCGCCTTTACACGTTACTGCTGCCTTTCACTGGATCCAGTTGTTTTTTCATGGCTGCTGCTTTCACCTCTTAGAAAATATACTGCATGTTTTTGTTGCTGCAAACATGAAAGCGATGTTTCGAAACATTTTTCTACGAGTGCTCTGTGAAATGCGGCTGGGAGGGTGTAATGGCGGACTTTTTCTGGCCCTTTTAGAAGGAGAATGATGGAGAATGACTCCAGTCTATCAGCCTTATAGCGTAGGGATTAGGACTATAAGTAGGACCTCTTTATGAAACACAGTAGGGTATTTTCGTGCCCCTTTCCTTAGAGTAGGGCTTATGAATTCAAGTTAGGGGATAAATATATAAGTATTAGACATGATCCGTCCTTTTGCTAGTGTGTTAGGATATTTTCCATGGAGTTATGCGTATTCTGGGCCCTGTAGGCCTTAAACGGGACAGACTCCATCTTGCCCTCTGCCTGGTAGCTCGAGAGGCCTTCTAGGTCAAGTGTAATGTTTTAGTTTCAAGCTGTTGTTCGCTTGGAGAGAACCGGCTCAGGCTGGCCCTTATCGAAGGAATGTATTTTTCTCCACTCCGAAGACACAACTTCAGGCCGGCCGGCTGGGAACGTGTCCTTGGTACGGGGAGGTACAAGAATTTGGTGGGCGGCAGGTTACTGGCCGTAGCTTTCCATGAAGGAACAGGCTTTGATATTAGCGAAGGTGTTAGACAGTTAGGGAGTTAGTTCGTAGGCGGCAGCTAGCCGTTAGCATCTCTGCCATTAATTATTCTACAGCGGACAGTCGCCATCTTTGAAGTCCGAGAAAGATTTAAGACCGAGACTCTCTGAGAAAGACTGAAGGAGAAATAGCGCGGAGCGCACTGAAACAGAGAGAGAGAGAGATACGGTAGCTAATAATCAGCAAGGTTCCAGTGACTTGGAGGGAAGCAGAAGAGATTGAGCCTAGCGGTGCAGACGTGTACTTGTGACGGCTGGGGTGTGACTTCGAGACGAGCCAAGACACAGAGACGAGAAGGGAACCTAGATGACTGCCGAGTCCCGACTTCATATTAACAAGGTGACCTCCGCCCTTTCTTTTATTGAGCGCGCATTCTAACCTTTACCTTTCCTTTGCAGAAACTATGTTGCATAGTATTGTGTTGTATGTTTATTGTCAATAAATATCCTAGTTCTTAGTGAACTGACATGTGCCTTGTATTCTTGTTCAATCATGGTAAATAATGCTTCTAGTTGAGAGTTGTTTGCATGAACGGATGTGAAATCCCGATCAGGTAAGTAGGTATCAAACAAATAGGGAGCGAGTGGACTTTTGATGCCAGGAACAGAAGGTACATTTTATCATTTGGAAAACCGTACTAACTTTCATTATCATAGTTTTACCCTAAGTAGATAAATGAGACATTGTTCCCATAGGTGTCCATAGGAAAGTGGTCGTCGTTGATATACGGCGTTAATGAGAGCGCTGGGGAGGATACCAGCGTGGAGGTCTGCCGGATTGCGGGCCGTGTGTAAGTGAGAGCGCTGGGGGGGATACCAGCGTGGAGGTTCGCCGGATTGTGGACCGTGTGTAAAAGAGAGCATTGGGTTCTGCAGGCCCGTGTGTAGACACGCCGGATTGTGTGTCATATCTGCCCTAGGGTAGATCAGTCTGGGTCTGAGTGGCCGCGAGACTAACCGATGTGAATAAGATATGGTAGAAAACCTATGCATGTTTATTGCTATTTCCCCATCCTTAGGTACGATCTGTACATATATGTATCTTTACCCATTGTAAATACGTTCTAAGGAGGGAGGTGATTACGTTCTGGCTGGGTTAGAGGGGCCCCTAGGGGCTGATTCCACCTAAGCGGAAAATCCGGCCATTACATCTGGCGTCACGAACTGTTTACGAAGCCTGTGTGCGCTGTGTTGTTTTGATCTTGTTGGTTTGCGCTCGGCTCGTACGTATAAAATTTTGTGTATAATTGTGTATATAATTTTTGTGTGTCGACATGTTTGCGAAAAATTCGACATCTGTTTTCAAGTTGCCTATTCAGATTCCCGGCTGGGAGTCTACGCCTTACGAGGCCTTGGCCCGTGAGTGGGCCGATTCTACTGGTTTGAGTGAAAATTGGTCTTCCTGTTTGGAGCAGGCGGAGCCTGCTGATGTGGTTTCATGCTTGCAGAAAGCGCCAGTAGTTAAGGGTGATGAGCTTCCTATTTTAGGACGCAGAGGTTGGATTGTGCTCAATGCATACAGAATTCTTCATGAAAGGTTTGTTCAGTTGCGAAAGCAGTTTAAGGATATGGAAGGACAGTGTGTTGAATTGCAGAATGCGCATACTCTTTTGCGCTGTCAGAATAAATTGCATGCCGACAAACTTGAGACTTATCAAACCATAGCCGAAAGGGCTGCGGTTCGTATTGCACGATATAAGTATAAACATCGTCGTGGTCGTGTGTCTACGCGGAAAGTGCGTCTGGTCGTAGCGAAGGCCGGAATGGATTGGAACCCTGATGAGTGGGATGGTAATATCTGGGATTCAAATGCTTCGGACTCCTCGGCTGAGGAGGGTGAAAAGCGCGAATCTTCCCGCTCCGGACGTGATTGTAAATCTGCTTCTTGTACCGATAATGTTGTTCCCGGCGACCGTGGTCGCTCTTCCCATTCAGGTGATGTATCTTGCCCCGATTGTTCTTCTAAATCTAAGATGCGGGCTTCCTCGGAAGCTCTTCCTGAGGTTTCTGCTCATCCTGTGTTTCGTCGCAAATTACAACAAGCCCCTGGTAATCCAGCTGGTATTGCTTTGGATTGTATTGAGGATTTTACTCAACAGGAGGTTAGCGACATTTTACAACGATTTCGTCAACGGCCTGGTGAGGCTCTGCTTACGTGGATGGTGCGCCTGTATGAACTGGGCGCTGCAGGTATTATGCTTGATGCTGTTGATTGCTTACGATTTTGCTCCTTGAGTTCTGATTCTACTATACAAGATCATTTTCGGAACTATAATGGTGCTGGCCAAATTACTTTGCTCCAGCTTGCGTCTGACGGTTGTAATCATAAATATCCTACTGAGTCTGATTGGCCTGTCAATGACAAGCCGTGGTACACTTTGCTCGATGCGTCGCAGCGTTTGAAAGAGGAAGTGATGAAAACTGCGATTTTTCTCAGTACTTCTGACAGATTGTTGGATGGTCTTTTAACATCTTCTGTGCGTAATCGCATTATCCGTTCTTCGCCTGTTGCTTACAAGCAGGTTATGATGACTTTGTTGATTAATCAAACTGGCAATCCTTTGTCTGCAGTACTTGAATCTGTTCGTCAGCTTGGTGAGTTGGGTGAGTGGTTTAAACCTGAGAGACAATCTCGACCTGAGGGTCGTACTGCTGGGGATTATGAGTTCTCTAGACGTGACATGTTTCTTGCACTTATAGCTGATGGTGTGAAGAGGGAGGACATTGACGGTGAACCTAATATTCGCTTATGGGATATTTTTCGTAAGCGTGGTTTGGATCGGAAGGAGGGTGCCCGTCGTGTGCGGAAGAATGAGTATGATCGTGGTTCTGATGACAGTGGTGATGAGAGACGTCGTGTGGATTTTGATCGCCGTGATGATCAGCGTTATGAACGTGATGTGTCCCCTCATCGTGACAATGAGAGAGGGAGAGAGGGGGAAAACGCTGGAAAAATGACTAGGAAATAGGTCAAGCTCCAGTACACAAGTGGGCTCACAGAGACAACAGACCCTATGTAGATATTGAGATTTTTTGGAAACATCGTAATATCCAAAGGGCCCGAGCACTAGTAGATACAGGAGCGGAGGCCACTTTAATTCATGGAAAATCAAAGAAATTTAAAGGACAATTTTTCACAATTACTGGTTTAGGTGGAAAAGAAACCCTCGCAGTACAAACTACACTTGACATAAAAATTGGTAGGATTCCTCGTAGAGAATACTCTGTGTTAGTTGTACCACTTTTGGAGTATATAATTGGAATTGATATTCTAAAAGGAAGGACTTTGCATTTGGATGATGGTTGTTATCAATTTGGAACCAAACATTACATTTCGAGCAGACCCGTACGGGTTGGCCGTTTACGGATGCCCCCCATTAAAATTCCTCAAGCCACGAAAGTGGTTTCTCAGAAACAGTATCGTATTCCAGGTGGTCATGAAGAAATTAGTGCTACAATTCAGGATTTGGTTGACGCGGGAGTTATAACTCCGGTCACGTCTGCTTGGAATAACCCCGTTTGGCCCGTGCGCAAAAGTGATAATTCTTGGCTCATGACTGTTGATTATCGAGAATTGAATAAACACACACCTCGTTTGGCTGTTGCAGTACCAGACATTGTTACTTTGATTGAGAGAATTCAGAAGCATCCAGGTACATGGTATGCGTCTATTGATATTGCTAACGCTTTCTTTTCGATTCCAATTGCCCCCGAGTGTCAGGAACAATTCAGTTTTACATGGAATGGACGTCAAATGACGTTTCGGAGTCTTCCTCAAGGTTATGTACATAGTCCCACGATCTGTCACCGGCTGGTGGCGGAGCATTTGTCTGAGGTGCCCGTGAATCCACAAATACAGGTGTGTCATTATATTGATGACATTTTGATTCAAGGTGAGACGCAAGATCAGGTACAGTCCCATTTAGATCAGATCCTTGATTGTTTGCGAGCAAAAGGTTGGGAAATCAATCCTGATAAATTACAAGGCCCATCCCAAAATGTCAAATTTTTAGGAATTAATTGGCATGAAGGTCACAGAGAGGTGATCCCACAGGTGAAGCGAAAAATTCTAGATTTTGCGGTTCCAAGGAATAGAAAAGAGGCTCAGAGTTTCATTGGTTTGTTTGGCTTTTGGCGTCAGCATATTCCCCATTTGAGTCAGATTTTGGCTCCATTATATCGAGTCACTCGTAAGAAGAATACATTTGAATGGGGTGAATCACAACAGAATGCTTTTAATTTGGCGAAAGAAGCAATTCAGTACGCCTTGGATTTGTGGCCGGTGGGCGAAGGTGATGTGGATTTGAATGTGTCTGTGGAAGGTCCGTATGCAAATTGGAGTCTATGGCAAAAGCAGGGCAGACAAAAAGTACCATTAGGTTTTTGGACTAAAAAGTTACCTGAGGCTGGTGAGCGTTATACACCTTTTGAAAAACAATTACTTGCATGTTACTGGACTCTGGTGGATACTGAGCAATTGACCCTAGGTCATGCTGTGATTTTGAGACCTGAGATTCCTATTATGCAGTGGGTTTTGAGTTCGCCAAAATCCCATCGGATTGGACATGCTCAAGAGGCGAGTGTGATTAAATGGAAATGGTACATTCAGGACAGGACACGTGTGGGTCCGAAAGGTGTGGCAGTGTTGCATGAGCGAGTGGCGCAGGCGCCCTCGAACAAGACTGGAAGTGATTGTTCCGTACCTGTAGTACAGGAATCTCCTGTCAAGTGGGGTAAATCATTTGATGATCTGTCCGCGGAGGATAGAAAGCATGTGTGGTTTACAGATGGTTCAGCGAGGTTCATTGGTGAGAAACGACATTGGAAAGCTGTATCATACAATCCAATCACGCAGAAATTATTGAGTACAACTGGTGATGGTAAGAGTAGTCAATATGCTGAACTCTATGCAGTTTTGAAACAGGAATTACCTGGCACATGTCATATTTTCACTGATTCCTGGTCCACTGCTAATGGACTGGCGGTATGGTTACCAACATGGCATTCTCATAATTGGGAATTGCATTCCAAAGAACTGTGGGGAAAAGAACTATGGCAAGAAATTTGGGAGTTACTCCCACAGAGTACTGTGACAATCTTTCACGTGGATGCTCACACTTCGATAGACTCCCTTGACAAATTCTTTCATAATATTGCAGATGAGAAATCTAAAATTGCTGAGGCAGTGGTGGACATGCAGGATTCTGATTTGGCGGGATTGGCGAAATGGGCCCACCAGAAAGCGGGACATTTTGGAGAGAAAGCCACTAGCAGGTGGGCTGCCGATCGAGGAATCTATATTCCTTTTTCTTTGATTAAAGATGTTATTCTGCATTGCCCCATTTGTCAACATTCTAGAAAGAAACAAGTGCCTCATATTATTCGAGGCCAGTTACATCGAGGAAAATTGCCCGCTCAAATTTGGCAGATTGATTATATTGGCCCGCTCCCTATGAGCAGAAATTGCCAGTATGTTTGTACAGTTGTTGATACTTACAGTGGCCTTTTGGTCGCTTTCCCTTGTAAGCACGCTACCCAAGTGAATACCATTAAGACCTTGGAATTACTTATTTTGTACTATGGTGTTCCATTCCAAATTCAATCTGATAATGCATCCCACTTTCGTGAAGATTGGTACAGGAATTCTGTGTGGAAAATAACATCGAATGGGTGTTTCACATTCCATATTATCCACAGGCTTCGGGACTGATTGAGAGAATGAATGGTTTGCTAAAGGAGCAATTGCGTAAATTGACTGATAAACATTATAAAAATTGGAGAGACCTTTTGTTTCAGGCAGTGTTGATTCTGAATAATCGCCCTTTGTTACATACTGAATCCCCTTTGATGCGTTTGTTTCCTCCAAATGTTGATGTAAAGCCTAATTCCATGTCCAACACTGTTATGTATTGGGAGATTACCCCCGGAGCTTTGGCTCCATGTAGCGCGACCCCAGGTTCCGCAGGCTTGGACCTGCATGCTTTAAATGATGCAAACTTGAAAGGAAGAGATCGAATCATTGTCGAAACTGGCGTTGGTGTCTGTATACCTGCCGGTAGTTTTGGATTAATTGCCCCCAGATCAGGCCTTGCCCTGAAAGGTATTCAAGTACTCGGAGGAGTAATTGACAGTGATTATCAGGGAGAGATTAAAGTTCTCTTGCTTAATAGCAGTGAGACTGACCTCTTGATCAAAAAGTCTGACCACGTTGCCCAGTTGCTGATTATGCCTGTCTTCAGTGGTGAGATTAAGAAAGGCTCTGCCCCAACATTGCTAACTGTGCAAGGACAAAAAGACTTCGGATCATCTGATCTTCCTGGAGCTAAAATATGGGTGCAATCGCCTAAACATCCCCCTGAACAGGCTGATATTATTGCAACCGGTCATGACAACACTTTTCTGGTGATGAGGCCAGGGAAAGATAGCTGGGAAGCTGTCCCAGCTGATACATGTTACTTACGAGAATGATTAAGGCCTGTGTTTGTATTCTTCCAGATCATTCTCTGGACTGCTGCTGCAGGATGTGTCGGCGTTGGACTCCTTTTGGCCTACTACGCCGGGAGAGGAGAGAACCCACCGACTTCGGTTAATTGGAGAACACGAGTTCCGCGTTCCTTTGCTGCGTGGGATTCATCCGCGAACTTCTGGATAACACTCGCAAAGAGAGTGACTAACTCTCCACATTTCTGCCTCACTCCCATGAGGTCTGTGACTGACATTTTAGCGACCTGTTTGGTTGCTGTCCCAACATCTACTGAGACTTTGCGACATATCTTTAATATTTCAAGTGCCCGACCCAATATTATTTTGGGCGATTTCGCGGCCCATGAATTTTGTCCCTTATGTACTATTATTTCAGATTCTGATCCCCCTATTCATTCCCAAATCACAACCTATAATATCACGCAAGGTGACTTATGTTTTATTTTGACATGTGATCCCAAGGCTATCACCGAATGCCTTAAATTAAAACTTCAGGCTGCCACTTCTTTTTCAGCTCATCAACGATTGCTGTGTTTAAAGAGACTTCCGAATTCTTGTGTTTCCGTAAAGAATAATATGACATGTAAACGTTTATTAGTTGCCCCTAGTTATTACCGTTCTATGTTGCTGCCCTCAGGGTGGTTGTTTTCCTGTGGAAATTCCTCCTGGCCCTATATTCCTGCTAATATTTCTGGAGGTCCATGTGCCATTACTAGATTAAGTTTGTTAATGTTTTTCTCACATCCTGGTTCCCATTCCCGTATGGTGCGAGACTCTATGTCATCACATGAAGATTGTGATTCCTCTGTACATCTCTATTCTAAATCTGAATATCTTGGTTTAGCTTTTTCTATTATTGGTGTCCCAGCGTTGGCCGTTTATAATGCTAAGACGATCGGCAAGATGGCCTGCTGGATGGTTAAATCCATTAATCAAACTTCTACTGTATTGTCTGATCTGTTATTAGATGCCCAGGATGAACGTCGAGCTATTCTGCAGAATCGCGCAGCAATCGATTACCTTTTGTTGAAGCATGGACATGAGTTTCTGATTTTGAAGGCCTATGCTGTTTTAATTTGTCCGATCACTCTAAATCAATCCAAGCCCATATTGACAAACTTCAAGACTTGACTGCAGAAATTAGACGGCATATTGATCAGGGTTGGTTTGACTGGCTCTTTAATTGGTTACCTGACTTGCATTCTTTACGACAGATTTTAGGGGGAATTATTGTTGTCATTTGTATTTTAATAGCTATCTGCTGCTTTATTCAGTGCATTCCTTCCCTTCTTCAGTTTTGTAGATTTGGTAAGAGACATAGATCAGTTAATTTTGTTTCTTATTATTCTTCCACTGATGTTAGTTCCATTTAGAATATAGCTAATAGACTGGAGTCAAGGGGTGTAATGTAATGGCGGACTTTTTCTGGCCCTTTTAGAAGGAGAATGATGGAGAATGACTCCAGTCTATCAGCCTTATAGCGTAGGGATTAGGACTATAAGTAGGACCTCTTTATGAAACACAGTAGGGTATTTTCGTGCCCCTTTCCTTAGAGTAGGGCTTATGAATTCAAGTTAGGGGATAAATATATAAGTATTAGACATGATCCGTCCTTTTGCTAGTGTGTTAGGATATTTTCCATGGAGTTATGCGTATTCTGGGCCCTGTAGGCCTTAAACGGGACAGACTCCATCTTGCCCTCTGCCTGGTAGCTCGAGAGGCCTTCTAGGTCAAGTGTAATGTTTTAGTTTCAAGCTGTTGTTCGCTTGGAGAGAACCGGCTCAGGCTGGCCCTTATCGAAGGAATGTATTTTTCTCCACTCCGAAGACACAACTTCAGGCCGGCCGGCTGGGAACGTGTCCTTGGTACGGGGAGGTACAAGAATTTGGTGGGCGGCAGGTTACTGGCCGTAGCTTTCCATGAAGGAACAGGCTTTGATATTAGCGAAGGTGTTAGACAGTTAGGGAGTTAGTTCGTAGGCGGCAGCTAGCCGTTAGCATCTCTGCCATTAATTATTCTACGGCGGACAGTCGCCATCTTTGAAGTCCGAGAAAGATTTAAGACCGAGACTCTCTGAGAAAGACTGAAGGAGAAATAGCGCGGAGCGCACTGAAACAGAGAGAGAGAGAGATACGGTAGCTAATAATCAGCAAGGTTCCAGTGACTTGGAGGGAAGCAGAAGAGATTGAGCCTAGCGGTGCAGACGTGTACTTGTGACGGCTGGGGTGTGACTTCGAGACGAGCCAAGACACAGAGACGAGAAGGGAACCTAGATGACTGCCGAGTCCCGACTTCATATTAACAAGGTGACCTCCGCCCTTTCTTTTAATGAGCGCGCATTCTAACCTTTACCTTTCCTTTGCAGAAACTATGTTGCATAGTATTGTGTTGTATGTTTATTGTCAATAAATATCCTAGTTCTTAGTGAACTGACATGTGCCTTGTATTCTTGTTCAATCATGGTAAATAATGCTTCTAGTTGAGAGTTGTTTGCATGAACGGATGTGAAATCCCGATCAGGTAAGTAGTGATCAAACAAATAGGGAGCGAGTGGACTTTTGATGCCAGGAACAGAAGGTACATTTTATCATTTGGAAAACCGTACTAACTTTCATTATCATAGTTTTACCCTAAGTAGATAAATGAGACATTGTTCCCATAGGTGTCCATAGGAAAGTGGTTGTCGTTGATATACGGCGTTAATGAGAGCGCTGGGGAGGATACCAGCGTGGAGGTCTGCCGGATTGCGGGCCGTGTGTAAGTGAGAGCGCTGGGGGGGATACCAGCGTGGAGGTTCGCCGGATTGTGGACCGTGTGTAAAAGAGAGCATTGGGTTCTGCAGGCCCGTGTGTAGACACGCCGGATTGTGTGTCATATCTGCCCTAGGGTAGATCAGTCTGGGTCTGAGTGGCCGCGAGACTAACCGATGTGAATAAGATATGGTAGAAAACCTATGCATGTTTATTGCTATTTCCCCATCCTTAGGTACGATCTGTACATATATGTATCTTTTCCCATTGTAAATACGTTCTAAGGAGGGAGGTGATTACGTTCTGGCTGGGTTAGAGGGGCCCCTAGGGGCTGATTCCACCTAAGCGGAAAATCCGGCCATTACAGAGGGGAGGTGTGTGGGAAGCAGGCGGGTGTTTTTGTGCTGGCAGACAGCGGAAGGCCAAGGAGGGATCTTGATCTCTTCATGTTATTTCAAGGCAGGTAGTGTTTACTGGCCCAACATACATGCATTCAAGTGTACTGAAAAAAATGGTCAGAAACGGTTTCAGCAATTGAAATCATGGCCATATCGGTGATCCTTTCTGCAAGGCCCATCTTTCCTACTGAGCTATGGTTCACTAGACATGCTGAGGTGAATGTCTGACTAATTATCGACAGACAGAATATCGATACACAAAAATATCGCAACACAAATATTGAGGGACAAAATATCGGGATGCTATCTTTAAAAAGGTAAGTACCAAAATATCGGAAAAAAAATATCAAATGTAAAAAATATCGTTTTTTGTACAATATCGTTATATTTTAATTAAATAAAAATATTATATTAACAAAATAATAATTATGAATGTAATAAACATGTTTAAAAATATGATATATTATAAAATATTAACAATTAATGTAAACATTTTTTTATTAATAAAGATATAATACACAGTATATTTTTCATTAATAATAACTCTAAATTAATTATTTTAATAACTTATAAATATATAAAAATATAATAATATAAATATAAATGTATATACATACAATAGTAATATTAATTACAATTAATAACAACATAAAATTACAAAAAAATACATACATTAAATATATATAAATATTTTATAAACATCATTTCATTTTATAAATAACAATTAATAACAACAAAAAAGTAATAATAATAAAATTATAAACATAGATAGCGTATAAGTACAAATTACTATTCCAACTCCAGAGAGCGCAACAGTAGGGAAAGTGTTGGATAGCGTAGGGGTTAAAAATACTATTCCCACTCTAGAGAGTGCAACAGTAGGAAAAGTGTTGGATAGCGTAGGGGTAAACATTACTATTCCCACTCCAGAGAGTGCAACAGTAGGGAAAGTTGGCGATAGCGTAGGGGTAAAAATTACTATTCCCACTCCAGAGAGTGCAACAGTAGGGAAAGTGGTGGATAGCGTAGGGGTCAAAATTACTATTCCCACTCCAAAGAGTGCAACAGTAGGGAAAGTGTTGGATAGTGTAGGGGTAAAAATTACTATTCCCACTCCAGACAGTGCAACAGTATGGAAAGTGTTGGATAGTGTAGGGGTAAAAATTACTATTCCAGCTCCAGAGAGTGCAACAGTAGGGAAAGTGTTGGATAGCATAGGGGTAAAATTACTATTCCCACTCCAGAGAGTGCAACAGTAGGGAAAGTGTTGGATAGCGTAGGGGTTAAAATTACTATTCCCACTCCAGAGAGTGCAACAGTAGGGAAAGTGTTGGATAGCGTAGGGGTAAAAATTACTATTCCCACTCCAGAGAGTGCAACAGTAGGGAAAGTGTTGGATAGCTTAGGGGTAAAAATTACCATTCCTACTCCAGAGAGTGCAACAGTAGGGAAAGTGTTGGATAGCGTAGGGGTAAAAATTCCCACTCCAGAGAGTGCAACAGTAGGGAAAGTGTTGGATAGCGTAGGGGTAAAAATTACTATTCCCACTCCAGAGAGTGCAACAGTAGGGAAAGTGTTGGATAGCGTAGGGGTAAAATTTACTATTCCCACTCCAGAGAGTGCAACAGTAGGGAAAGTGTTGGATAGCGTAGGGGTAAAAATTACTATTCCCACTCCAGAGAGTGCAACAGTAGGGAAAGTGTTGGATAGCGTAGGAGTTAAAATAACATACTTATAAATAGAAAATAACATTAATTAATCAAAAATTAAACTATTACATAAATAATTACCAATAATTAAAAAGAATTACCAATTAATAAAAACTATTTAATAATTCCTACAAATTAATACTTAATTTAACGTAATTAAATTACTTCCCACCCTATTCCCCTATAAACACACAACCCGCTACATAACATATTTATCAATTAATCTGTTACTTAAATTTTTTTACCAATTAATAACCAATTAATTAAATTTAATTATTCATTCCTACTAATTAATACTTATTTTAACATAATTAAATTACTTCCTACCCTATTCCCCTATAAACCCACAACCCGCTACATAACATATTTATCAATTAATCTATTAATTAAAAATTAATACCAATTAATTAAAATTAATTACCAATCAATTAAAATTAATTATTCATTCCTACTAATTAATACTTATTTTAACATAATTAAATTACTTCCCACCCTATTCCCCTATAAACCCACAACCCGCTACTGAACTAAAATGCTAAATTTAATTAAATTACATAAATAAATACTTAAAAACATATTATATACATTATAATATACACAAAAATTATTAGAAAATCGATATTACTAACATCGAAATTATTTACATCAATATTACTACACATCGATATATTTAACTTCGATATTACTGATATCGATATTAAATAGTGTCAATATTACTTACCTTCGATATTGTGTTACATCGATATTTAAATTTCGATATAATTGTCTATCGATATTTAAATTTCGATATTATGTCTGTGTACCGCTGAGGCAGCAGACTTTCGTATTATCAAAATAAAGGCAGTGATGCTAATTAAGATTTTAAAAAAAACTTTCCTAGGCTGATTTGTCAGGGCTGTCCTTCATTAAACTGCCAGTATTACCCGTTATTGCTTAGAAAATATACTGTTTTACAAATATTTATAAAATGAGAATGAGCCTATCAGCATGATGACACTGTACTATTTTGAAATGTATGTACACATAGCTTTTCAAGAAGAAACGGGAATCAGCCATGTTACAAGCTGCTCTACATGACATTGCATGTTCAGTTTGATATGGTAAACAGCGATAGTGGGATGATATAAACCTAATTTAGCCTCAGTGCACCTCACCGAAGTTCCATGAGAGCCCAACAGTGTATCTGCAGCCTTTTGTATTTACTCCTCAGTTACATGTATTAATACACACATTTCATAAATATTTAAAAGCAACGTCAAGCGTTAAAACTAACAGCAGTGGTTAGTTGCTCTCCACATGCCATATAAAATACATGTAAAGAACACAACCATGGGCACTACCGAACGGGACATTGTTGACACAAATAACTGTAAACCCATTCCTGGTTCGCACACTGCTTTGCTCATTTCAGACACATTTTTTTACTTATTTGTAGATGGCAGAGTGCAAGGTTTTATTCTTTGACTTGGATAGGGACAGCCACCTAATTTTGCCCCAAGGTTATAATAACCGCAATGTATAATTGGAAGTCTCCCCCAAAAACAAATTGCAAAACCCTTATTGGAAGTACTCAGGTGATGCGAGAAAAGTGGGGTCTCTAAAAAGAATCTGGCCAACAAGGTTAACTAGGAATCCTTTACAAAAAGTGTGGCCTATGTGCTTATGCGTGTAGCCAAAAAAGGTGACTTTAAATCCTATGCTTGTGCATCCATCAGAGTTTTCTGTTAGCGGATCTAGATACACCACAGCACAACAAAACAATGTTTGTTAGCCATGATTTTTATTTTTATTCAATATCACACAAATCAGTAACAATTCTCATTCTTCCCTCCACATCTTTTTCCTCTGCTATCAGCCCTGCTCATACCAATGTCAGATGTTAGAGGACTTTACATCCCACGTACAGGAAATATTCCATAAGAAAATAAGGACTACCAGGTGTAGGAGTCACATGTCATCCATTCTGGTAGACATTATATTTTAAGAGTGCTTGATCAGGGGAAGTTGCAACTCACAATTTAAAATATTACCCATTGGTTGGGGTTGACTTTACTAACAATAATTTATTTGCAGCCAAACACACCTTTTTTAGCAACCGTAGGGTAATGAAAGACGGGGGAAAACAATAAGTTTGTAACCTATGGCTTGCATGCAGTGGTTTGTTGTCAGTTCATAGCTCACTGTGCTACATTAGGATCTTAACTTAGTAGCAATCATATCTCTGTGACAAAGGCAGTAACCCACTGAGCTAGCTATATACAGTATAATTCTGTGATCTGCATGGCAAATAACCAAGTTTACTCTTATCCAATTTCATAGTCCTTAATATACTGACCAAAGAAAGATGGAATGCAAAGATGTTTCTGCTCGTTAGCAGGTGCATGTCATCTACCTGTGTTACTTATTGCTATTCATACGTGTGCGTTCAGGGCAATGAGAATCATGGTAATAGCTCACACGGCCTGTCGAAAATTGCAGTCAAGACACTTCTGCCTTTTAGCTCGTCATATTTATGTGAGATTGGGTTCTCAGCACTGGCAGTATTAAAGACAAAGTAAAGTTCAAGACATGAAGTGGAGCACAACCTGAGGATGGCAGTAGCTAGGATACATACACAGATTGACCGTCTCTCTGGAGAAAAACTGGCACACCCATCACACTGAATCCGAAAGGTGTTATCATCCAATTGAGTCAATTATGTTTTGCTTGTTTCTTAAAAATAAAGTACAGAACCATTTGTGCATTTTTGGGCAATTCGTTTTGGAGATTTTGTATTGGAGATGTGTACTAAGCCTCTGACACAGAAACACAGACACCCACAAACCTTTGATTTGCTAAACACGGTTTAATACTTTTTCCCCACCATGAAATGATTTGCGGTGGTAATTGGCGGGGCTTTTGGTTGTCTATGATGAGGAGTATGAAGTTCTTGAATTTTTTGTCGGAGGGGGTCCTTACCCCTAACATTTTTTGACAGGGGGGTCTTGGCATCAAAAAGTTTGAAGACCTCTGCTCTAGGCATTTGTCAAACAAAGCAGGCATTTTGACAAAGAAAAGAGTGCACCAATACACACACAAGGAAGAAAACACCAGAGTACTTCAATGAAAGCACTCAAATACTTAAAAAAGTGAAAAAATCACCAAATAAACCCTTGAAAAGGGAGAGCTCAATGCTCCAGGGTCCTGCTTGCAGGAGCCGGAAAAAAGAACGGAAAGTAAAAGGGACCTGCTGTGCATTCTGGGATACTGAGAGACTCCATTCCACAAAACCAATTGCTTTCAGTGATTCAACACAAGCATCAACTGCAGTATTCGGGCAATCTTCATCTGCATTATTGTCATGATCAGATTTTTCTAAGGGTAAAGGAGATCTAGAGAGCTAATCAGGGATGTTTAGCCCATCAGGGATATGGGTCACACCAAAATTGTATTGTAGCAGCTTTGAACTCAACCTAGCAATCCTCAGAGTGTGGTCTTTGACAATCTTACCCTCTAGGATGGTAATTAGAGGCTTCTGGTCAGTAATGAGTGTAAAAGTTTTCCCCCATTAAAAACACTTGAAACGCTCAACAGCCCAACAACATGCATGCATTTCTAGCTCAATGAGCGAGCCGTTTGTTCACTCAGGTGTAATGCTTGTGAGGCGAAACCTATTGTGAACTGGCATTGACGGACACCGTACATTGAAAAAGACGATCAAAATTGGTAAGAATGTTGCATGACCCTAACTCTTTTTGATCTGCAAAAACACTTCTTAACAGAAGTCATCCCAGAGAAACACAGATTTTCTCCAAAGGACTCATGTGGATGGCCTTGGCAGCATAATTGGAAATAGATTTCATATAAAAGTAACACCAACCAAGGAATGAGGAGACTTGCTTTTTTGAGGTGGGACAAAGAGCATTAGAAATAGCTTTGATGAGACCTTCTCTTGGCACAATCCCGTCTCCAGAAATACGGTGTCCCAGATATTCAATGGAATCGATACCAAAACACATTTGATCTTGTTGGCAACAGTGCCTTTCCCTTCCAACCTTCCCAAAACATCGGCAAGATTCTTGTCATGCGACTCCCTGCTCTTTCCAGCCACCAAAATATCATCTTGAAAAACCACTGTATCTGTGACGCCCTTAAAACCCTCTCCATAACATGCTGGAAAACGGAGGCTTTCGAGGCCAGCCTGAAAGGCATCCTTCTAAATTGGAAGGTACAGACAGATAATACAAAAGCGGTCAAGTGCTTGAAAGCAGGATCAAGCTCAACCTTATGGTATGCTGATGCTAAGTCAATCTTGGAGAAGTACTTCGCACTAGCAAATTTGGAAAGGATGCCGTCGATATGGGTAAGAGGGTGAAAATCCACCCAACTTTCCCTATTGAGGCTGCGCAAGTCAATGCAAACCCTGAGAGTTCCATTCTTTTTGTGGGCAACCACCAAGGGAGGTAACCAGAGAGAGGACTCAATGGGTTCAATGACTCTTGATTCACACATCTTCTTAAACTCCAATGACAGGTCATCCCTGATACTAAAAGGCACATTGCATAATTTGTGTTTAATTGAGAGGGCCCCCTCCACCTTAATAAAATGCTTGAATTCTTTAACACAACCAAGTTTGTCACCAAAGACCCTTGGAAACCTAATTTCGGATTGTTCACCCACAACTGAAACCTTTTCAGACGTGCCAGGCCTGAAAGTCATCCCAAACAACCCCTGGTGATACCACTCAAGAATGTTGAGACCCTTCTTGGCCACATAAACCTTTTCTTGGATGTGCCTAACCTTAAAAACTAGAGAAGTCTCAGAGAACCCAGCCAAATCAATTTTCCTCCCTTCATACGAGCCAGGACTTCTGTCAGGAGGATTGAAGGGACTGTTCCCCCAAGTGCTCTCCGTGATCATAGTCATCCGCGCCCCCAAATCTACCAGCAGGTGCAGACACTTCCGATCCACCAACACGTCAAGAATGGGATCCACACAATCTTCTGACTCATCTTTGACAACCACTACAAAGTCAGTAAGATCACTTTTTGGTTCCTCTGAATACACAGGGCCCGATTCACAGAACTAACTTAAGACAAAATCCTAAACTTACTACTTTTGGTATGCACAGAAGTTAGAATTTTGTCCTAAGGTCGTCTTAAGACAGACTTAAGACAGACTTAAGTTAGGATTTTGTCTTAAGTCTGTCTTATGTCTGTCTTAAGACAAACTTAAGACAAAATCCTAACTTCTGTGAATACCAAAAGTAGTAAGTTTAGGATTTTGTCTTAAGTTAGTTCTGTGAATCGGGCCCACAATATTTATGCTCCCCGTAAACCGCACATTTTTGCAAAATGGCCTTGTTTCCCACACTTGTGACAAGAAGCATTCTTTGACAGACACCCTTGAATTAGGAAAATGCTGTAGGAACCCACACTTAATACAAAGATTTTTTGAGTAAGAACCTTTCTTCTCAGCCTTTGTGGAAGCAAACTGTTGTACCTTGGGTCTTCTCCTTGTTAGCTGCTCAGCCAGTATGAATGTGATGTCTGCGTGGAATGTTGAATGCTGGATAACAGAGTGAATAGAATGTTAGTGTGCCTGGTGTGTGTAGGGAATGACAGTTGAAGAGAATGGACTGAGCACTAACCATCCTGCTCCTGGTGGGGTTTTCTCCTGTATATCCTATCACCATCTTACTTGAATAAAGGAGCTTCAAGAATCTACATGACTATCCATCCTTTATTCACAACATTAACCTGTTCCCTCTTGTTCAGATTGCAGTTTGACTTAGTTTCCCTGAACTTTTTTCACTCAAATCCTTGTGATCCTTAACCAAACCTACACCATTCTTCTCAGTTTTGAGCTCTTTTGATGCTTTTTGAGAGAGCTCAATACTCCTGACAATGCTAACTGTTTCATCCAAGGATGGATTCTTTAAAGTGAGCAATTTTTCTTGAACTTTCATGTCCCTACAATGTACACCAATTTGATCACTAATAGGTTGAGACGTAAAATTGTTCAAATTTGCATTCTGAATGAAGAATGCTCAAAACAGCTACATAAGAGACAATGCTCTCCTCACACTCCTGCTCTCGTAAATAACTTGTGCCTAGCAACAAGTAAGCTGCTCTCTACATCAAATTGTTTGTCTAGCATGCCCACAGCTTGATCATAGACATTTAATTCCTCTTCACCCACAACGACGACTAAGGGAGGCAGGTGTTCCAAAACAGCTTTTCCTTCAAACCCCATATTATGCTCTAAAAGGAAACGCTTCCGTTCAGCACTTAATCTTGAACCCCCCATGGCGCCTAAGTATTTCACAAAAGCTTTATACCAGAGGTCTTCAAACTTTTTGGTGCCGAGACACCCTTGTCAAATTTTTAAAACGTAAGGACCCCCATCTGAATAAAAGTTCTAGAATCTGGTACTCATCATCGACAACCATAAAAGCCCCCAATTCCCACAGCAAATAATGTTTACAGTGGGGAAATAATATTAAACTGTTTAGAAACCTAAATGTCAGTGAGCGTGGGGGTGTAGTCAGAGGTGTAGCTAAAAACAAAGACTTGTTTATGAGGAATTGGCATAGGGCAGTGCCGCAAGTCTTCTTGCGGCGCTGCCCTATGCCAATATGAAAGGTCTGGAATCCACCATATTTATGAAATACAGTGCATTCTTATCCTTTTCCCTTGCGTTGGCACACAAATCGCTGCCTGGCACCAACATAGGCAGAGTTGTTTCTGTACAGTAAGGGGCACCTCTCTTCACAAAAACATTCCCGAGAGAAGTTTTTCTCTAATCTATGTTAGCTGCAGAATGCAGTGCACTATGAAAGAGGGATAAAAAGGAGAAAAGAAAACATTTCTGCTCAGGTTTAAGTGATTTTGAAAAATTGGGGTAGCATCAAAATCCATGGGTGCTGCGTTGAACTCTCACGCGAAACCCATGGAACACTTCCTTAACGCAGAATAAGGCAACGCAGTGACTTGCACTGCTATGACTTACTCCTTATCTATGAGGTCATGCATAGCCATACAGGGTGACTTTGCACCGCCTCATAGGTATGGTTGAGACACTTGCGCCACCAGAGCGTCACCAAAAGTGATACTCTGGCGATGCAAGCCTCTCATAAATAGACATCAAAATATTCTGTAGTTTTTTTGTTTGTTTTTAGGTCTTTAACCATGAGCTATCTATATATAAAATAATGGGCAGCGTAAATGAAAAATAAAAATAAAGTTATTACTCAGTGGGAAATGAACTGCAGTACATTATGAAACTTCTATTAGTTAATGCACTGCACAGGTCTGTGTGTAACCTAGGAGCCACAGAATTGAATCTGGATTGGTGCAGTGGATAATAGTGATGTGTATTTTTACTGCAACGAGATCCCAGCCTGTGACAGAAAGGACTAAATATGCAAGTCATTATTTTATACTTGCATTACGAACAGTGTAAACTAGAATGCTGCAAAACGTGCAAGTAGTTTTACTATAAAATGGTGCTTCCAAAATGTAGATTTTAGTAATAAAAGAGCTTATATAATACATTTTTACATGATGGCCCCTTCAGCACCTCTTTAGGGGTACCAAGGGCTGTGTAAATGCAGTAAAATTAAAAGCAAGCACTTCCCAGCCCAATTGTTAACTCTTTGCACTTCCACACAAAAATGTTTTTTTTAATCATCACAAATCTTGGAGTTATTTTAATTAAAGCCATAACTGCTCATCCTTTAGCTTGCAGATTAACTGGTTTGCATTTCATTCAGACAAGCAGCTTATAAGTATCTAAATTAGACCTTCCAGGACAGATCAATCAATCAATCAATCAATCAAAAATATCTTTATTTAGATATAAACATATATCTTTAAAAGAAGTTACAAAGTTCACATTGTATAGCGACTTTAAAAAACAAGAAGAAAACATGCGACAGTTAATAGGCGGCAATATAAAAGAGGAGGTCGTCCGCTCTTGGGCATCCTTAGTCCATAACAGTTTAAAAGAAAAATAAATACTCAGGGCGATGATGATGAAAAAAGAGTAGATTAAGACGTATTGTGCAAAATACTTTTCCCATCAACACTTTTATAAAGTACCCATTGCCCATGATGTCGTACATGTGCAGGACCGCCAACAGTCCCAATTTGATGATAGGATTTCTTTTTGTTCCCCCTCAAATCAAGAATTATTGTTAAAAACATCAAGATTAACAAAATTTGGGGGGGGGGGTGGGGGGTGGAAGCATTAGCAGGACCCAATTTGGTTAAGGTTGCGGTATGCCAGCGGAATGAATTTTGTGAGTTTTATGTTTAAAACGGTGTTTTCGGTGTTCAAAGCCACTATAATCGCTTGCCTGCAAGATCGAATGCCCTGGTTGTTCCATTCAACTTTAAGTTTGGACCTACGTTCGGAGTTAAAGGCTGGGCAGAGGCAGACCACGTGCATCAAAGTTTCAGCTAGTTTGCCACATCCTCTGCGGGTTACGTCCTCTTCTGTGCGTCGCCATGAGAGTAGATCTTGCAGAAATCGCCAATCACCCATTCTGATAGCGATGAAACTGCGTTTAAGATACAACGTGTATGTGCAGGCCAAGTAAGGGGCAGGGACTAACCGGCTGTATGAGTTTAAAAGGGCCCAAGCGTGGCTGCATTTTGAAAAGTGTGCTTTGTCCATGATAAGAGATTTCATTCTCACACATTTTTAATGCCCATTTTAAAAGATGTCTGACCAGGGTTAAGCGCCTATAATTCACTCGCTGAGGTTTGCTTGATTAGGTCCTTGAGGAGGCGACCGAACGATCCACCTGGGTTTTTCTGGGAGATTTCTAACCAGACTAGGGATTCTTGTGTGCCCGGGTCCGCACGTCTCAGTTTGTGGCAGAGGTTCAGGTATACCCCAATGTCTGTGGCATCATAGTTTAGTAGCCCTAACTCTAGTCTTATCTGGGCAGCAGATGCAGACCTTGGTAACTGGAGAACCTTTTTATATATTTTGGTTGTGTGCCTATTCAAAGCGGTGTTCAGTTTACCCCTGAATGATTCCATGCCGTATGATAAAGTGGGGCCAATTTTAGCTCTCATTACTTCTAAAAAAGGGATTAGAGTTGGACCTGAGAGTTTTTTAGAAGAGCTTGCCAAGTGACACCGCTAGGGTCGTGGCTTTGACTGAGATCTCTCGGCGCTGTTTTAAGAGGTTGCGTCTAGAATCCAGGTGGACACCTAGGTATTTTTGTACGATTGGCCAGTAATCAGGCGTACGTTGTTAAATGACCACCCACTGCCAGTGTAACGTTTCTTGCCAAAGGGGACAACTTGCGTTTTCTTTAAATTTACCTCTAGCTGGTTCAGTTTCGTATAGCTGAGCAGTTTGTCCAGAAGCCTTTGTAGCCCAACCGTCGTATGGCTAAAGAGAACCTGGTCGTCGGTGTAAGAAGGTGGATACCTGACTATGGTTGCCCCCAACTTTTTGCCTGGTGTTTTGCTGGTTTTCCGACTTAGTTGGCCTGGGACCCTGCTAATCAGAACCCCAGGCCTACTGCTCTCTCTGTAAAATGGATTCCATGTACCTTAGGTACATATCTAATTGGTACTGGGCCACCTTATCAGAACCTGTAACTCAGGGCATAGGTGTACCCAGGGCCTACCAGGGGCTGCAGCATGTATTATGCCACCCCTGGCTGGCCATCCAAATCTGACACAACTGGCTGCACGACAGCTGGGGCAAGGTGGTGTAATCACCCTTTGCTTTAGATATAGTATACCTATATCTAACCCTAAAATGGACACATAGATTCCTATCAGTCACTCCTATGGCAGGCCTTGACAATCCTGAAGGCAGAGTGCTTGGAATCGTGTGAGATGGAGCTCTGGCATGAGCTGAGCCCATTTGCAGCTTGCGGAACCAAGTCCCAATAGCTGTTCCATGATAACGCATACCATATACTCTTAAGTGCATTATAATCCTCGCGGTTATATGCCAACTCTGGTATCGCTTTATCAAAACATGTCGAGTAAGGTGTCATACAAATTGGAATACTAACCCCTCGCCAATTCTGGCGACGGGGTTAGCATGCCACCCTTCTAGAGGGACACGGCATGTATGTAACTGTGAACCCCGGTTAAAGTTAACTCAAGCCTCAGCATCACAAAATGGATGCTGCCACCACAGACACAAGTCTGACCTCTTGCTGCTGGGAGTCCTTCCAGCGAGGGAGGCTTGGACAAAGGGTTTCCTGTCAGGGGCGGTGCTAGCACCATCCCAGACAGGGTTTTGTGTATCCTGGGTAGGCAGGGCTTTAGAGTAAGGTGACTGCAAGTGGCACCCCGGTGCTCACTATGCATCTGCCGGCTAGAACCAGTTCCAGGGGCACACCAGCCCCTGAGCTGGGGAAAGTCCGACATGGGAGAGGGGTGTAACCACCCCCCCTTCCTGGTCCCACCCATGGGCAGGACCTAGTCGCGTGCCAGCTCCTTTTCCTAGTATAAAGATAGGAGCGGGCCCCCTTCCAAAGGAGATCATCTTTGAATCCTGAAACTACTTTCTACGAAAGGAACTCTCGACTTCTTCTCAAGATTTCTCCCTTGTAACTAAGGAGTAGTCACCCTGCACCCGCAGGCACCATCCAAGAACACTGCGGTTTGCTGCACGTCCTTCCTCCGGAATCCGACTGACCAGCACGACGAGACCCGGCTTCCCTGGCACCTCTGACCTCTACCCACATCGTCAGCTCAGCTGAGATCCGTGGGTGCGACGAGACCTCGAGGGACCGGCCATCTTCAACACTGCACGACGCTTGCCCAGCACGACCGCCGAGGGATCCTCGAGTGAGTGCTTTGGGGTCCGAGAAGCCCCAACCCTGAGCAGCTCCAGCACCGAAGTTCAGCCCTCCAGCATCCACCAGATCTGCGTGGGGCCCTTCTGCTCTTTGCTGCTCACCGCGTTGTCTGGCTACTAGCCCGCTGGCTTGTGGCCTTCCCGACGACAAACGACGACTTCAACACTGCTGGTCTGGTTGCTCCAGACTGGCCCTTGCTCCCCTCCAACAGAGGAGTACCCCGGACCCTCCTGGTCCACTCCAGACGCCATTTTGAGTCCACCGCGTGGGCTTGCATTTGCCAAGACTTGTTGCCCCAATCCTGGGTCCAGCGACGTCGCCAGCAGATACCATCGTGGGACAGCTCGCACCTCCATCCTGGTCGCCGACAACGTCTCCTGGTCCGTGAGACTGCAGAGCCCAGCGTCGCCCACTCACCTGGTCGAGGTGACTTCAGCCGGTGCCATCCTGGTGCCCATCTAATCACTGGCTAGTGATTCAGAACTTGGTCCCCTCTGCTTACAGGTGTCTTCCATCTCCGATCCAGGCTTGGATCCATCCGAATCTCTTCACTGGTCGCCTGCCAGCAACTTCTTCTTTCAGGCTCCATAGACTGCAACGAAGATTCCCGACGTTTTTCCAGACCTATGCAGCCGCAGCCCCTGGGCTAGGTAACTTCGGCATTTCAGTGCCCCAGCATAGCCTCACTATCCAAGGGTCCAGATCCTTTTCCGTTTCAGCTCTACCTTGTCGGATTCGTCCGATAACACTAACTTTGTAAATTCCTAGCATCCATAGACTTTGTCCCGCATCCTGCGTGAGAGTGCACACTCTGCCCCGAGTCCCCTGGGCCTCCTGCTAGTAATCTGAAGGTTCAGTAGTCCAGTCCTAGCGATTCCAAACCCTATGAGATTAGTACTTACCTGCTAGGAATTTCGCATTCCACTTTTAAAGTATATGGTTTTTCGTGCCCCTCGGGCATTTGTGTAAATTGTGCAACTTAAAGTATTTTCGTAAGAGTTTTGTTGTGTGCTTAGTACCCTGTCCTCATAAAGAGTACAGGGCTGTTGTGATCTAAATAAATACACTGTTTATTTTCATAACACGTGTGTGGTGTCCTTTCACTTGGTGTTCAAGGGGTATATGTGATGGTATAACAGCTGGCTTAACACGCCCTCTAGAGTTTAGCCCGAAGACTGCTCGTATCCATGCTACTAGGATAGCTGGTCTATAAGGTTGACTTACAATCAATCATCAATAAGGGTTGTTTGGACTGATACAAGGTGCTCACTAGAATAGTGAACATTATATATCAGGCCAACTTCTCACATTGGTGAGCAGCGGTTGGGATTTGAGCTTGCTGTTGTTTTACCACACGTACCCTAAGAATATCAATGTGAGAGATCACATAAGTATTAGGTACATATAACTTAGCTTAGAATACTCTGAGTTCTACTGAACCAGCTGTTGTAGTTCAACAGGGCCTAGCACACCCTGACTACAACTCTTAGCAAGGGATCAGTAGGCAAACAAATAGTGTAGGTAGGTGCATCACTTACACCACATTAGAAAAGCATGTCAGACAAAGGAGGAAACTCTGAGTCTCCCCTTGTGTCAGTTGACCCTCCACAGGTCATGTCCAGATATGCAGCTCTTAGCTTCCAGGAGATGAGACAATTGTGTACCTCCAGGAAGCTAAAACAGGGTTCTAACCCTACTATTCCCTTTCTGATTGGTCTCTTAGAGACTTATGATGCCAGGAGAACTGCTAACCCAGATTCTTCTAATCCAGATGGGAATATGGCCCCCTTAGAGGGAACCACTGGTGACCCTGACCGCCACCTCCAGGCAACAGATGATGCTGAGGAGGAGGAGGAAGAGGAGTTATCAGAGGATGAGGCAGACAAAGGTCAGTTAGAAGTCAGTAGACTCACTAGGACCAACTTAAGTAGGCATGAGAATGGATTTGGGGGACCCCCAGGGCCACTCTCAGGCAGACTTAACATTGGGAATGGACGAGTTAGGTCTCTATCCAGAGGCTCTAACAGATCCATTCGAACCAATGGCTCTCAGACCTATTCTCACAGAGGGATGACATCCCCTCAGAGGAGAGAGCATGAAGCAAAAATGAAGGAAGTCAATCTGAGGATTGAAAGGGAAGAACCTGCCCTGGCCAAAGAGAGACTTGCCTTTGCTAGAGAGCATAAATTGTGTGGGGCAGACCCCATTGGTGGCAGCATTCTCCCGAGAGAAAAAGACAGGAGTTTAGACACTAGACACCTGAGTAAGATAGTGCCCCCCTTTAAACAAGGGGATGACATCCACAAATGGATGACTGCTTTGGAGAGGGCCTGCACTGTACAGTGTGTCCCCCAGAGTCAGTGGGCAGCTATCTTGTGGCTCTCCTTTGAAGGCAAAGGTAGAGATAAGCTCCTCACTACTAGAGCTGAGGATGCTAACAATTACCAAGTCCTGAAGAATACACTGGTTGATGGGTTTGGTTTAACCACTGAACAGTACAGGTTGATGTTCAGAGACACCCAGAAAACTCAGTCTCAGGATTGGGCTGACTTTGTTGATTGTGCCACTAAGGCTTTTGAAGGCTAGCTACTGGGAAGTAAGGTTACTGATTTTAATGGATTGTACAATCTAATTATGAGAGAGCAAATCTTAAGTAATTGTCAGAACCAGTTATTACACCAGCACCTGGTAGACTCTGATCTGACCTCTCCACAAGAATTGGGTAAGAGGGCAGACAAATGGGTCAGAACCAGGATTAGGCCTAAGAACCAGGGTGGTGACCAAAAGAAGGAATCAACTAAGCCTCAAGAGAAGGGTGGGAATAAATCTTCTGATCAAACCACAGGGCCCCAAAATTCCTCTGAAAAGGGTGGGTCCCAAACTTCTCCCAAAACCCAAAAGAAACCTTATTGTCATACCTGCAAACAGGTAGGCCATTATAAAAGTGACAGCAGTTGCCCAAAGGCCAACAACAATAAGGAGAACATACCCCCAGGTAATACTCCCAGACCTCCTGTTACCACTAGTGGTAATCCCCCAGGTGGTGGGAGTGCCCCCAAGAATGTGGTGGGCATTACTCTGGGAAACCAGGTGGACTATGGCCTAGCCAGGTCCCCTAACACCACTCTTGTCTGTGAGACTGGCATGGGGTTTGCCAACTTCACTACTGGTTCCCACATTTTGGGAAAGTATAGACAAGAGCCCATTATCAATGGTCAGAAAGTTAAGGCATACGGAGACACAGGGGCCAGCATCACCATGGTGATTGACCATCTGGTCCCCTCTGCTCAACTGACCCCTGGTTTCATTTATCAGGTGACAGGCGTTCATGGAGTGAAAAGAACGCATCCCATGGCAGTAGTCGAGCTCAGCTGGGGTAATGTCACAGGGCCCATGAGAGTGGCAGTGACCGACACCCTACCTGTAGATTGCTTACTAGGGAATGACCTGGAACTCTCAGCATGGGCTGAGGTGGAGCAAGAAACCCACTCCAGGATGATAGGCATACCCAGAAAGGTTAGTGGGGCAGTAATAGCTACAGCCCCAGTCCAAGCACCATATCTCCCTGAAAAGGTTGGAAGAGCAGTGGTAGCCACTGCCCAGGCTCAGACAGACTTTCCTGAACAGGATAGGAGGGCTGTGACAGTCACAGCCCAAACACAAACTGAGTGCCTTCCTGAAAAGGTTGGTAAGGTTGAAATGGCCTCAGCCTCTACTCAGACAGATAGTGGGGTTGTGAAGCCTGAAACAATGGATCACTCCACCCAAACTGAGAGCATTGAGGAGGAAGAAAAGTCTTCCCCCTCCCAGACACTAGGTGAGAGCCAGCCTCCTCAGGGAACTGACTCTACCCCTGGTGAAGGAATTGCCCCAGAGGTAGTCAGGCCTAGCCTGGCAGAGCCCCTGATGGCAGTGGACCCTTCCCAGGTGGGACCCAGTCTGGAGCAGGTAGCCTGCCCCTCTCTACCCGGCCTCAGTCAGCCCAGGGCTGTAGAGGTCAGGGAGGCCAGTGGTGGACCCCAAATGGCCCCCTGTCCAAAAGAACTTCCCAATCAGCAGATTAGGATCACTGAAGCTAGTAGTCCTAGCCAAGTGAAAATAAAACAGACTCCTGAGGGATCCCCCTTAAACTTAGTTAGGGACCTCCCACAGCTGGACACTGTTGGGCACAGCCAAACCTGGGGCCTAAAAACCCCAAACCTGACCTGTCCCTCCAGTAAGCCAAACAGAGGGACTCAGCCTCCAGCTTTAGGTACCCAGAGGTTGACCCTGAGAGCTCACAGCAACTCAGTCATGAGAAGAAAGGCATATAGGGTGAATAGTGATTGGAGGAAGATGAGCCCAACATTAGTGGAGCCTCACTTCAGTACTCCATCCCAGCACCTGCCTTTTACTTTGCCAAAACACACCACAGGTAGTGATTCCCTATGGTGGAGACCCTCAGATACCCTTAGGGTGAGGGATTGCTTAGTGGACCATGATACAGGGGGTAACCATGCCAGTGCATGTACCACCTCATATGGCCACTCAGGCAATATAGGATTACCTGGTCAAGGATAGCCTTATCTCCTTTCGTTTGGGGGGGGGGGGGGTGTAGGAAGGTGGATACCTGACTATGGTTGCCCCCAACTTTTTGCCTGGTGTTTTGCTGGTTTTCCGACTTAGTTGGCCTGGGACCCTGCCAATCAGGACCCCAGGCCTACTGCTCTCTCTGTAAAATGGATTCCATGTACCTTAGGTACATATCTAAATGGTACTGGGCCACCTTATCAGACCCTGTAACTCAGGGCATAGGTGTACCCAGGGCCTACCAGGGGCTGCAGCATGTATTATGCCACCCCTGGCTGGCCATCCAAATCTGACACAACTGGCTGCACGACAGCTAGGGCAAGGTGGTGTAATCACCCTTTGCTTTAGTTATAGTATACCTATATCTAACCCTAAAATGGACACATAGATTCCTTTCTGTAGTAGGGGATCTCTGTGTATAGTCATAATCTAGTGAATAGTCCCGCCCATGTGCGTGGACCCCGGAGCAATCAAAAATAATCTCTTACAGTGTCAAAAAATGCAGAAATGCATAGACACTTAAGAGAGAATTTAAAGACAGATAATGCAGCCTAAAAAGGCTACACTGTCTAGTACTTCAACTCGAAATTCCACCATAATATCCACAAAAACAGCAAAGCCTGTACAGATTTCCCTTGCTTCACCAGCAAGATCCCTCAAGAATGATAGAGAGGAGAACCTGGACAGACAAGCCCCATAGGCTGCCATTATGTGGCTTAAACAGGATACTGTGCCTTTAAGGAAACCTTCCAGAAGCTTCTCCCAGTATCCCAGAATGCATAGCAGGTCCAACTTACTTTCAGTTCTTTTTTCCGGCTCCTGCAAGCAGGACCCTGGAGCATTGAGCTCTCCCTTTTCAAGGGTTTTGTTGGTGTTTTTTGCACTATTTTCGATTTTGTGTACTTTTAAAGTACTTTGGTGTCTTCTTCTTGGTCTTTTGCACACTTTAGTTGTTTATAAGCATTATTTGACAAATGCCGAGGTGCTCCAGGAAGAAGGCCAAGTCGGACCCCCATGAGGTCTGTATCCTCTGCCTTCCTTCTTCCCACATCCCAGAGGAGTGTGAAATCTGCCGTGGGTTCACTGGCAGGACCCTGAGGGACAGGATGAAAATCAGACTTCAGGGACTCGAGGAGAGAAAGACGAAGGCACAAGGTGGGTCTGGTGGGGCTTCTTCTGCCCATGCTGAGGCCTCTGGGGGGCTCCCCAGGGGCAGGAAGTCCAGCAAACGTCATCTATCTCCGTCTGGGTCGGTGGCTCCTACCACGACGTCGAGAGGAATGACTGCTATCTGTTCCCCTTCTCCCCAGGGCTCTGGGTCGAGGCGACGTCGACCGTCGAGGGATGTGGACAGGCCGCCGTCGAAGTCTCCGGTGGCATCTTTATCATCATCGACGTCGGTGTCGACGTCGAGTGATCGCAGTCGTGGGGCCCGGCGTCGGCGCTCGTCGTCGAGACGACACCGCCGGCCGCCGTCGGCGAAGAGGAGGCGATCGGCGTCGAGGGGCTCCTCGGCGTCGAGGCACAGAAGGTCGCCGTCGAGGCACAGAAGGTCGCCGTCGAGGCACAGAAAGTCGCCGTCGAGGCACAGAAGATCGCCGTCGAGGCATCGACGGCGCAGAAGGTCGACGTCGAGGCACGGACGTTCGACGTCGAGGCGAAGGAGACGTTCGACGTCGAGGTTGTCTCGCTCGACGTCGAGGAAGCGCGACTCAACCCCGAGGAAACGGCGCTCGCCGTCGGGTCGCCGTTCTCCGACTCCCAAGAGACGCGGAAGGAGCGCTGACACCAGGAGTCGCTCTGGAAAGCGTCAGGAGGCTGTGGATGACTTTCCTAGGTCACAACCTAGTGAGGGGGGAGTTTCACCGGGTTCAGGGCACTCTGCTGTGTTCACCCCTACTAAACCTAAGTCGGTTACTCCTCCTTCTCCCCTACCAAGGGGGCCTCGTCCTCGGTCCCCTACTCCACCACCACTGCCACCTCTTCCACCTCCTCAAGCTCCTCCGTTGGAGAATCCTCCTCCAGTTCCTCCGAGGACCTATTCGTTGCCGAGGTTCCCTACTCCTCCTAAAGGGACCCCTCGGCGGGGGGCGCCACCCAAGCCTAAGTTTCCTGCCCCGGTGGCTCCAGCAGGGTGGCCTAAGCCCAGGAGATCGCGATCCCACTCCAGGCGGAGAGGGAGAGAGCGCAGTCGGCACCGATCCTCTACGAGATCAAGGCGGCGCCACAGGAGGCGAGAGTCGCAGTCCCGCACGGATTCCTCCGGGACTAGATCTTTCTCCCCAACATTGTCGGACTCGCCAGGGACAAGGGTGTCCCCAGTGGATGATATCAGCACCTTTCAGGACGTGCTCTTGAGGGGGGCGGCGAAGCTCGGGATCACGGTGACGGCTCCAACACCGACGACGTCCGTGATCTTTGAGACGCTTCACAAGAAGCACTTGTTCGCCCTCTTCTGCCGCTCGTGCCAGGTTTGGTGGAACCAGCGAAGGAACTGTTCCTTAAGCCTGCAACTACGAGGGCCGCTCTGTCCCGCCTTCTTAAGAAGTACAGGGCTCTGGACTCGGACCCGGCGTTTCTGAGAACTGACCCGGTGCCAGACTCCGTGATTGTGACGGCGGCCAGGAAGCAGCACTCGACCTCCCCGTCTTCTACTGTTCCTCCGGATAAGGAAAGTCGGTGGATCGACTCCAATGGGAGAAAGGCCTGTGGGACGGCCTCTACGTCCATGAAGGCCGCTAGCGACACGGCCCTGCTGGGGCGTTATGATCGGGCACTGTGGGAGTCCCTACAGCAGTTTGCGGATCTCCTTCCGAAGGATCGGAGGGAGGATTTCCTGGAAATCCTGAAGGAAGGGATGCTGGTCTCCAATCAAGTCATCAGCGTGGCTGCTGATGCCTCGTTGCTGGCAGCCCACGGTTATTGTCATGGAATTAACCAGAGACGCCATGCCTGGCTTCGACTGACGTCCCTCAAGCCGGAGGCCCAGCAGAGAGTTGCTAATCTGCCCTTCTCGGGGGAGACCCTCTTCGGGAAGCACACGGACGATGAAATGGCCCGCATGAAGGCAGAGGCAGAGACCTTGACGGCGGTGGGCTTGGAGAAGCCCAAGGACAAGAAGAGCTACCGCCCGTTCCAGAGGAGGTTCTGGGCGCAGGGCAGAGGCCGAGGACAAGCTGCGGGTCAGCAACAGCAGCAGCAGCAGCACTCTACCGCGAACAAGGGCGCAGCAGGGTCTCGTCCCTGAGCTGTTACTTCCCCCTCGTCCGTTACCCGCTCCGGTGGGGGGAAGCATTCAATCTTTTCTGGCAGAGTGGAGAAAAATTACTCAGGACAAGTGGGTGCTGAATATTGTTTGCAATGGATACAGTCTTCGGTTCACCGGCCCGCCTCCATCGATCCCTCCGGTCAGCTCACAGTATCAACTGCGCGAGCTCCAGGCGGAGGCCGACGTCCTCTTGAGGAAAAGGGCCATAGAAGACGTGTCTCTTTCTCAGAGAGGAAGAGGTCTGTACTCCCGATTCTTTCTGGTCCGAAAAAAGGACAAGAACGAGTTCAGACCCATTCTGGATTTGCGACAGGCAAACAAGTGGATTCGCAGAGAAAAGTTCCGCATGCTGTCGTTGCATCAGATTTATCCTCAGCTGCAATGGGGAGACTGGCTGTGTGCCATAGACCTACAGGATGCTTACTTCCATGTGCCCATTGCACACAAACACCGGAAGTTCCTGCGATTCCAAGTCGGCGCCAATCACTATCAATACACAGTGTTGCCGTTCGGACTGAAGTCCGCACCCAGGACATTCTCGAAGTGCATGGCGGTGGTGGCCGCACACCTGCGGAAGAACAAGGTGTTTGTCTACCCGTACCTGGACGATTGGTTGATCAAGGCCTCCTCCTTCTCGGAAGCTCAAGCGCACTTCCAGAAGACGTGCGTTCTCTTGAACAAGCTGGGGTTGCACATCAACATGTCCAGGTCTGTCCCGACTCCGGTCCAGTGCATACAGTACTTGGGAGCATCAATCGATACGCTGTCAGCAAGCGTGTCTCCTTCGGAGGAGCGACGGTGATCGATCCTTCGGAAGGCTCAGGCTCTTATGACCGCTCCATCTACAACAGTGAGGACGGTGTCTTCTCTACTGGGGTCGATGGCCTCTTGTATCTTCCTCACTCCCCATGCAAGACTTCACATAAGACCTCTGCAGGAGTGCTTGGAGGACCAGTGGGACCAGAGGAGGGGATCTTGGGACGACAAGATACGACTGCCTCTGCATGCTCTTCAGTCTCTGAAGTGGTGGTGGTCAGCTGAGAATCTCCTCAGAGGGGTTCCCTTCCACAAGGACATTCCTGCTCAGACGATCGTGACGGATGCTTCTCTCCACGGCTGGGGAGCGCATTCGGGAGACTTACAGATTCAAGGTGCGTGGTCTCCGATGGAGTCCACTTATCACATCAATTTCCTGGAACTCAGGGCTGTTCACTTGGCGCTGAAGGCCTTTCATCCGTCCTTCCGGACCAACTCTCTGCTTGTACAGACGGACAATACTACCACGATGTATTACCTCAACAAGCAAGGGGGGGTCGAGATCGCGCACCCTGTCTCGGGAGGCGCAGACGATCTGGCATTGGCTTCTGGCAAGAGGATTGACGATAACGGCCACCCATCTGCCAGGTGTGCAGAATGTTCAGGCGGACGCACTGAGCAGACTGATTCAGGAAAACCACGAATGGGTCATAAACGACGACGTGCTAGGAGAAGTCTTCGAAAGGTGGGGGACTCCAGACGTAGATCTGTTCGCCACCGCCGAAAACAGCAAATGCCGAGACTTCGCCTCCAGGTACTACCAGCAAGGGACACCGGGGAATGCACTCTGGATCAACTGGTCGAACAGCTTTGTGTACGCTTTTCCACCCATTCCCCTGATTCCAGCGGTGCTGATCAAGCTGTCCCAATCCAGGGCGCGGATGATCCTGATTGCCCCGGAATGGCCCAGGCAGTGGTGGTTCACGGACCTTCTACACCGGTCTCTCCTTCCGCACATACGGCTGCCGTGCAGGCGGGACCTTCTCACGAAGTTCGGGGGGCAGATGTTGCACCCGAACCTCTTCTCGTTGAGTTTGGCGGCATGGCTCCTGAGATAGTGCAATATGGCCATTTGAATCTCCCAGACGATTGCATGGACATACTGAAGGAGGCTAAGGGGCCTTCCACTAGGACTTCCTATGCTTACAAGTGGAAGAGGTTCTGTATCTGGTGCAAGTCTAAGAACTATGACCCTACGACATGCAAGGAAGACGTCATCCTTCCTTATCTTCTACATTTGGCGCAGTCTGGCCTTAACGTTTATTCCATTAAGGTTCATCTCGCTGCTTTGACTGCCTACAGGAAATACCCTTCACAGACTTCCTTCTTCCAGATCCCTGTGGTCAAAGATTTCTTGGAAGGCTTGAAAAAAGTATTCCCTCCTGTCAGGCTTCCTTCGCCTTCATGGGATTTGAATGTGGTGCTGTCCAGATTGATGAAGGAGCCTTTTGAGCCTATTCATAAGGCTTCGTTGCAGCACCTGTCCTGGAAGGCGGCGTTCCTCGTGGCCATCACATCGGCCCGCAGGGTGAGTGAAATTCAGGCGTTGTGTTGCCAAGAACCTTATACTGTATTTCATGCTGCTAAGGTTGTTATGCGTACTCACCCTAAATTTCTTTCCAAGGTTATTTCTGATTTTCATATCAACCAGACTATAACTTTACCTACGTTTTTTCAGAATCCTTCATCTCCAGCGGAAAGGTCTTTACATTCCCTGGATGTCAGGAGGGTGTTGAAATTTTATCTGGATAAAACCAAGGATATTCGTTGGTCAGACCAATTATTTATCAATTATGGATCTGTCAGGACGGGTTTTGCTACCTCTAAGCAGTCCATCTCCAGGTGGATTGTGTCCTGCATACAGCTGTGTTACCAAAAAGCTAATAAGACCTTAGGGGGTAAGCCTAAGGCTCATTCCACCAGGGGTAAAGCTGCCACGACGGCCTTACTCCGTAATGTTCCGATTGCAGAGATCTGCAAGGCGGCCACTTGGAAGTCGGTTCATACCTTTGCTAAGCATTACTGCCTGGACACTGATGCCAGGGCAGACGCTCAGGTTGGGCAGGCTTCGCTGCGGAATTTATTCGCACTATAGTGGTTGTTTCTGTTCCTCCACTGCCGCTTTGGTGTGGGGATTGGCTTGCCATTCTATTCACTAGATTATGACTATACACAGAGATCCCCTACTACAGAAGGAGTAGTTTCTGTCCTGTAACTCCAATTCTGTAGTAGGGGTATCTCTGTTATAGTCATAAGCGCCCTTCCGCCTCCCCGGTGGAGAATTCTTCATGTAAACAATGCTACAGGTCTGGCGTTTTTTACGCCTTCAAAAAGAACTGAAAGTAAGTTGGACCTGCTATGCATTCTAGGATACTGGGAGAAGCTTCTGGAAGGTTTCCTTAAAGGCACAGTATCCTGTTTAAGCCACATAATGGCAGCCTATGGGGCTTGTCTGTCCAGGTTCTCCTCTCTATCATTCCTGAGGGATCTTGCTGGTGAAGCAAGGGAAATCTGTACAGGCTTTGCTGTTTTTGTGGATTTTATGGTGGAATTTCTAGTTGAAGTACTGGACAGTGTAGCCTTTTTAGGCTGCATTATCTGTCTTTAAATTCTCTCTTAAGTGTCTATGCATTTCTGCATTTTTTGACACTGTAAGAGATTATTTTTGATTGCTCCGGGGTCCACGCACATGGGCAGGACTATTCACTAGATTATGACTATAACAGAGATACCCCTACTACAGAACTGGAGTTACAGGACAGAAACTACTCCTTCCTTGTTGTTCAACACCTGGCAGGTTCACTGAATGCCAGGGCGGACAAACTCAGCCGCAGGTGCATGACAGATCTGAAGTACTGGGTTTTTAGGATCCCAGCGGTGCCAGGGAACACACCCTAAGACTTCGAGTCCTTCCTGTTTCAGACTACAGAAACACAGAGTCTTCTTGGTGAAGTCAAAGATCGTATTTATTGGCTGCAGCCAGTAATAGGTATCCTAGAAGTACAACTCGGTGTATATTCTCAGGAGACTGCTCAATCTTACAAAGCCAGCCTTCTCTTTTTATACAAAATATTATGCTTTAGGCAAAGATTCCTTATTTTACAGTTGACCATTCACATATTTTCACTACAAAGAAAAAGCAGAGTCATGATGACAAGCCCATATTTTAGTTTGTCCAGCCCACAATCAATTAACCGGCAAGGCCCAGTATTTTCATCAGATATCGACGGACCCCCAATAAAAACGGGCACCTCCTCCTCGTAAAGCAAGTCATAAAGAAAGAAACAGGGACAGGTGTGTGTAAGATTATGGTTTGTGTGCGATGAACGGTTTATGATATGTTGTCCTTGATACTAATCTCATTCGGCCACTGGGAAAGGAACTGGCCTAACAGGTTTGGATTCAGGCAGTGGAGTCAGCTTGCCCAGGCCACAGACGAGTCAGCAAAGGTGTACGTGTCCTTCAGACTCGTTTTTGGCCTTAGTCACTGGGCCTATGTAAGGGCAATCACAAAATGGCTGCCGTTCACAAAATGGAACCCGAGGCTTCAGGACGGAAACTCTGATTTCAGGGTGATTTCGTCACCCGAATATGACGAAAATGCTTGTGCATAGTATTCTAATCATTCTCGGTCTGATGATACCAAAATCGTCATGATACGACGATGTTTATAACACGGGCTCAGAATTTTCAGTACCACAGATCACGAATCTTGTCTTCACTCTGACGTGGCACAAGCTGTCTTTCGACAGTGGGGAGAGCCTTGGTCAGATCACGCAATATCAGCAGTTCTGTGCTTTGGAATTTCCAAGGCAGCACTCGCCAGGCAAAGCTTTTCGTTGCAAGTGGAGTTGCAGTCTGTTGTACGCCTTTCCGCCCATACCAATACTGTGCTGAAAAAGATCAGGCGCGACCAGGCCCAAGTCATTCTTTTGGCTCCGGACTGGGCTCGAAGAGTTTGGTATCCCGAGCTACTCAGTATGACTGTCAATCCCCCGATCCGACTGCCTCTTTGGGAGGATCTTCTATCACAGCAGCAGGAGACAGTCCTCCACCCGAACCTGTCTAGTCTCCACCTCTTTGCGTGGAGATTGAGTGGCGGCAGTTAATTCCTTTAGACTTGCCTTCTGAAGTCTGTGATGTCATTCTGGCAGCCAGGCGTCCCTTCACTAAGTTGGTATAAGGCTGCAGGTGCAACACATTTGTGGTATGGTGCACAGCAAATGCTGTATGAAGGAAGGTGGAATCTGATTATATGGTTGCCCCCACTTTATTTCTGGTGTTTTGCTGGTTTTTCGACTTAGTTGCACTGGGACGCTGCTAATCAGGGCCCCAGCCCATATGCTTTCTCTTTAAAATCGACTCCATGTACTTTAGGTACATACCAGATTGGGTAATGGGTTATCTCTGTGAGTCCCTGTATAGTGTACCTTAGATACCCAGGGCATAGGTGCATCCAAGGCCTACCAGCGGCTGCAGCATGTATTATGCCACCCCTGGCTGGCCCTCCAAACTGACACCACAGGCTGATCACTCAGCTTGGGTAAGGTTGTGCAATCACCCCTTACTTAGATATAGTATCCCTATATCTACCTATACATATAGACACATAGACACATATATGCCACTCCTATGGTAGGCCACGACAATCCTGGAGGCAGAGTGCTTGGTTTTATGTGAGACGGTGCCCTAGCATGAGCTGAGCCCCTCTGCAGCTTTCAGAACCATCTCATTATAACTGTTCTATGATATAGCCATACCATATACTCCTAAGTGCATTATAATCCTCATGGTTAATGCTAACTTTGGTTTGGCTTCATCAAAACATGTCGTGTAAGGTGTCAAAAACTTTGGAACACTACCCCCCTCTCCCCCGCCATTTCTGGCGGCGGGGGTAGCATTCCACCCTTCTAGAGGGAGAAGACATGTTACTAACTGTAAACCCTGGTTAAAGTTAAACAGAGCCCCAGCATCACAAAATGGATGCTGCTGCCACAGACACGAGTTTGACCTCCTGCTTCTAGACGAAACTCCGGCAGGGGAGGCCTGGACAATAGGTTTCCTGCCTTGGGAGTTGCTATCACCTCCCCAGACAGGCTTTTAGTGTAGTGGGGCAGGAAGGGCTGCAAAACGAGACACTGCCTGGGGCACACAAGGTGCTCCATGCATAGCCCGGTTCAAACCAGTTGCTGGGGCACTCCAGCCCCGCTCTGGCGCGAAACTGGACAAAGGGAAAGGGGTGTAACCACCCCCTTCCTAGATCCACCCATAGCAGGGACCTAGCAGGTAATCCAGCCCCTTTTCTTAGTATAAGTATAGGAGCTGTGTCCCCAGAACTTTAGATTATCCTGGAAAGAAACTTTGATGCAGAACTCTTGGACCTTCGACATTGTATTCTGACTAGAAGACGGAAGACATTTCCCTTGTGGTCAAGGAGTGACCACCCTGTGCAAACAGGCACCACCAGTAACTTGCCGGTCTGCTCTGTCGACGCTCCCACCGGAACCCGAAGACTCAGCGACTCAGGACTGGACTTCCAAACTTCACTGACTCCGACCCACATCCACAGCAAAGCTGAGACCCGTGGCGGACACGAGGGACGTGGGACCAGATTCCCTGGACATCCTGCATTTTGCTAACTGAATCGACTCCTGAGGTAACTCACAGTTGTGCATTGGGGTACGAGAAGCCCCAGACCCAAGCACCATTTGCACCGAAGCTCAGCCCTCCACACTCCACGAGTGCCGCGTGGGGCCTGCTCCTTCATTTCAGCTCAACGCGTCTTCCCAGTTCCTAGTCCGTTGGCTAGGGAGCCCCTGAAGACTTCCTTTTGAAACTACACCACTGGTCTGATTGCGCCAGGCTTGCTCCAGCTTCCCTGCAAAGGAGAAGTGCCCCAGACTTTGCTAGTCTGACTCGAAGCCAATCTTCACTTCCTGTGTGGATTGCGTTTGTCAAGGCTTGTGGGGTCCCTTCTGGATACTGACACCGCAGTCAACTAGATCCTTCGTGGGACAGCTCAAATCCAGCCCCTGGTCATCGTCAACACCTCCTGGACCTCGTGGCTGCAGAGACAAGCTTCACCTCTTCACCTGTAAAGCACCCGACATCGCCTAGTTCCTTCCTGGCTCCTTCCTGGACACAGGCTAGTGACCCAGACTCTGTCCCCTTTGCTTTCTGGTTCTTCACATCTTCGATCCATCCTTGGCTCCACCCAGACACTTTTCCTCTGGACGCCTGCAGCCGACACCAAAAGGCACCTATGCACCTGACTTCCCTGGGTGAAGTAACACAAGTACGCCGGTGCTCCCGTGGGTCTTGACTGCCATTAAACAGTAACTTTGTAACTTCTTTGTGCTCCATTATAAGTCAATGGACACCCGCGTCTGTGTTTAGACACTGCATGCCTCTCCCGTGGGCCTCCTACTTCCTAACCCTTACCTCTGTTGTAAATAGGGTTCTTAAAGGCTTTACTCCTCTTTTCCTTCCTATTCCTTTCGTAATGCCACAATGGGACTTAAACCTGGGGGCATATTACCAAACAATAGCGATAATTATCGCTATTGCTTGGTTAGAGACAAAAATTTACCGCTGAGCTGCGGCGATTTTTAAAGCAAATAAACCTTGGTATTACCAAGGTTTATTGCAAATGCGATAAAAATCGCCGCAATGCATGAATATAGCTGAAAAGTCAGCGATATTCATGCATTACCGAGCTAATGCTCTAAGCCATGTTATCCACCTCCCATTGGATAACATGGCTAAGAACTGCTCAGGGAAGGTGTTAGCTTTTGGAGATATTTGCGCTTAGCGCGAATATCTCCAAAAGTTGGTAATAGGAGATAGCGATGTTAGCGACTGTTTTCAGTCGTTAACATCTTGGCACGCCCACTTTGCATGTCATTAGTGATAAATATCACTGACATGCAAAGTGGAGCCCAAGATGGTCGCTATCTCCTACTAGCTGTCGCTAACTGGTGTTAGCGACAGCTAGGTAATAGGGAGATAATGTTATCTCCGCTTTCTTGGCTTCTAAAGCCCCTTGATAATATGCCCCCTAGTTCTTACATATTTAATGTGCGCACCCTTTGAGCCGCTTCACAACTGTACTCTTTGTCTGCCGACTTTGAAGACTGCTTCCTGGTTGCCATCACCTCTGCCAGGAGAGTGAGTGAGCTGCAGGCTATTTCTTGTAAACCTCCTTTTCTATCTGTCCATCCAGACAAGGTTGTCCTCAGAATACGTCCACCATTTCTGCAAAAGTTGTCACTGCCTTTCACATCGGACAGACCATCACTTTGCCCACCTTCTTTCCGCCTCAGCATCCTTCCAGAGAGGAAGAGAGGCTACACCGTCTGGACCCAAAAGTGCACTCTAATTTTACCTGAATTGCACACAACAGTTCTGGGTGGATGACCATCTCTGTTGGCTACGTTGGCGTCAGTCCATACCTCCCAATGAGGCGTCTTGTGTATTAAAGCCTGTTATTCTCTGGCTAAGTAGGAGCCTCCGATAGGGCTACGCTCCCATTCCATCAGGGTGACAGATGCCACTACGGCATTGGGACGTGGTGTCCCCTTGCAAGACAACTGTCAGGCAGCTACATGGACCTCACTGCATACTTTTACTAAGCACTATTGCCTGGACAGCCAAGTCCACAGAGATGGCTTCTTTGGTCGTTCTGTACTCCGGGACTTTCTGGTGTGATCTTGGTTTGTAGACCCACCACCGGGGTTGGTATTGCTTGGGTATCTATTCTAAGTTAAGGAATTTATCACTACGTGTTTCTTTCAGATGAACAAGTTACTTACCTTCGGTAACAATATATCTGTAAGAAACATTAGTTAGTGATAGATTCCTTACTGCCCCACCCATCCTTCCTTTCTCCAAACTGTTTTTTTTTTGCATGGCTCTGCATTCCTGGCACAGAAAGTTTTGTACAGAACTGACGTCTGCAGGCGAGGGTGTCTTCTGAGTAGCTGCCTCAACGTCATCTCGGCGACCACGGAGGTGGAGCAGCACGATGCCACCTTCCGACGGGCAGGGCTACTGCTGATGAAAAATTCTGGATCCAGTCTGATGCCTGGGGGCAGTTCCAAGGTAAGGAATCTATCACTAACTAATGTCTCTTACAGATATATCATTACCGAAGGTAAGTAACTTGTTCTTCAAGTATGCTTGACTCCAAGAATCAACCTTTCAGTACCTAGATCTCACACAGGTGGATCAGATACCAATGAGGACATTAAGGACAGCCTCAATGAGGAGTACAACCTTTTAATAAGGCTGATCAAAAGACTGGATCTAGAAACCAGATGGCTGGCTCTAGCAAGAGAGAGCAGAGATTGGCCTAGCACCCATCAATGGTGGCAGCAATTTACTAAATAAGGATGAAGAGCAATTTTATGATCATGAATTTCCAAAAGGGATTGGCCCTAATATGGAGAATGATTGTAGGACTTGGCCTTTTGTATACATTTCTCGAAACGTTTTGCTTTCCCCCTAGACCAACTCAGACCTGTAGTGTAAGGCCTGCGCTCAGTTTGCTAAGTTAGCATGTTGTCCTGACAAGTGCAACCACTTGTCTGGCGTTACTTTCCCTTTTGCCTACACATTGGGCACCCCTGTGGTAGATCCCGGGTAACCCCTGGGCAGGGTTCAGTGTAAGTAAAAGTCAGGACATATACTGAGGTGTGTGCTATGTTCTGACAGTGAAAAACACTCAATTTCATTTTCACTGGTGAAAGGGTGTAAGGCCATCCTGTCCATAGGACAGGATGAGGGAGACTGGGTATTGTGTCTTCGTAGCCTAGTTTCCTATCAGTTTATAATGGAGAGGTAGGTGAAGTTTAGTATGTCTGAACTCAGTGTCATAACACATCTTCCTATGAAAGTGATTTTGTCACTGTATGTTCAGAAACCACTCTTTGAGAAAGGGCTGAGTTTTGTGCTTTAAGCATTTCTGTGTGTCTCTGCTGAATGTGGATTGACTGTCTGGATCTGAGAGGTGAGATTAGCTGGATGAGGTCTTGACACACGGGAGGGGTTGCAATGGCACCAGGCTGACCTGCACCTGGAGAGTAGGCGAGGAGAAGCCCCGGGAGGTGAAGATGCCTGGGCTGCTGCTATAAAACATTTGACCCGTCTCCTGCTGAGTGATTAAGGATCCAGACCCCCGTATCATAGGGAAAAAGGTGACACTGGGAGGGAGACACCCAGAACTGATTTAGGGAGGGGTCAGGGACCCCTGAGCACAACAAACTTCAAAGACAGTAAGGGGTATACCTATTAGAGCTGAAACCCCTGAACGTTGGAATGGAACAGAAGTGGATTGAGACTGAAAAGGGATTGACCCATTCCGTGGTCAAGGTGAACCTCTGCTAAGGAAGGAAGAACTGAAGAGACTGCTGGGGAAGGACAATTCCTTGCTTCGTGATCTGGGGCTGGTCTGCAGTTTTCTATTTTAACCAAGGAGGAGAGGCTGTTAGGAATGCACTTGGTGCGCTGAGTCCCGCCACTTGACAAAGACTGTGCTGCTTTTTACCCCAAGGGCCCATGGTGAGCTGGCTCCCAGTTTGGAAACACAGGAACATAAAAGTTTCTTGAGGAGTTTCAAGTGACGTGGTGGGCATGTGTTGTGGCAGCTTGAGACCCTCGGAAGGTGTGCCCTGTGATCTTGGACACACGGAGGAGGAGGAGTGAGACTCGAACTCGCAGGGAGCGTGTCATGGTGCACAGGAGGTGTTGGTGAAGAGCGCCTGGTCAACTTGCTCATCAAAGGAAAAGTAAGTCTTGAACGTTTTTGGTGAGTCTCGTGGTGCACCTCAGGCGCTGGTGAGGGGAGCCTGGTTGGAGTGTGCATCAAAGGTGGAGAGAGAGTCTTGGACGTGCAGGGTGCGTGCCGTGCACAGAAGGCGTTGGTGAGGGGCGCCTGATAAAAGTTTGCATCGAAAGTGGAGGGATTCCGGACGCGCAGGGTGCGTGTCGGGGTGCACTGGAGGCGTGTGTCTAGAGCGCCTGGTCATCAAGGGCACTGGAGAAGTGAGGCTTGGACATGGTGAGCGTGTCGTGGTGCGGCCGTAGGTGTTGGTGAAGAGCGCCTGGATATCGGTGCACCGGAGTTAGAGTAAGTCTCTGTGAAGCAGTGTGCGTGCTTTGGTGCAACCTGGGACCGTGGAGGTGATTGGCTGATCATCATGTGCACCAGAAGAAAGTGAGTCTCTGCAGCACGGTGTGCGTGTCTTGGTGCCAACTGAGACTGCAGGAAGGAGTGTCTGGTGAGTGTGCACTCGGAGTCGACGTGGAGTCCCATCAGCGTTGTATGTGTGGCTTCGTGCCAGAGGAGACCCGAAGGGTGCTATGGTGAACTTCTACCCGGAGTAAAGTAATATTAAGGGCATGGGGTACATGTGCGCTGCAGCCGTCTGAGACCTTCCCAACGGTCGCTGCCCTGATCGGCAGCCCCGGAGGAGCTGAGCTGCCAGGCCGATCTGCTAAGGCCCATTGAGAAAGTTCTGCACAGAAGGCACCGTTGGCTGAAGGAGGAGAGGAAAGTGGGGTTGCTCCCCCAGGTAACGTGGGTCACTACCTGGGCGGGGTGCAGGCTCGGGGGACACTCTCTTGGCCTCTCAGTCCTACTGACGACGCGAGCCTTTGCTTCGGCTCAGATTGGGCCCCTTACTGAGGAAAGGTGCAACAGTACTGGGGTCAGAGTAAGAATCTGTACTTTATGTCATCGTTAATACGTGGGGGGGGGGGGGCAACTGTTATCGAAGATATTGATTGTCGTAGTACACATTGCCAATATTGCTGCTAACGAACTGCCGGACTGTCTTATGACGCCTGACATTATTTCTGCATAACAGAGCACACAATTGTAGTGCTACGCATTGCATTATTTTTCCATTGCAAAGTGCAGGATTTTTGCAGCCTGCATTGCATTATTTCTTCATTGCAAAACACGTGATTGGGATGTGTCCCATTGCATTATTCCTTCATTGTGCAGTACATTATTGTAGCGGTACGCATTGCATTATTTCTCCTTTGCCCATCACAGGATTGTATTGTTCGCAGTAACCTATTGTTTGTCCATTGCCACGTCCTTTATTCTAGCATTACGGCCAGCATAGCATTTTGAAAGCGGTGGCTGGGATTTAAACCTACCAGCCATCCGGAACGAATATTACCCTTTATTATATGTTGGCTTTTGGTAGCATGTGGTCTGATCGTATATCTTTTTGTGTACAGTTTATACTTGTTTTTATCACACTCGTGCGGAGTCCATTTGTGGTGTCACCAGGGGGTTGCTGTGGACGTGGTTGCACATGCTGTACACTCATGCCTTGGAGAATTGCCTGGCTGCTCGTGCCAAGTTAGTAAGGGGGTGAGCAGGGCTATCTCAAACGGTGTCATTACTTGGCCTAACGTTGAGGGAGGCGTCCTGGGACTCGCATTTGGTGGCAGTGGTGCGGGACGGGGTCTCCGGCTTCCAACAGTGATGATATCACAAAATGGTTCACAGCCTTTGAGAGGGCTTGTGAAATGAGAAAAGTGAAGAAGTCACACTGGGGGGCACTACTTTGGGAACTGTTCTCTGGTAACTGCAGAGACTGACTCCTGATCCTTTCTGGGGAAAATGCTGGATCTTATGACCTCATGAAGAGAACTCTGATTGAGGGATTTAGACTCACAACTGAGCAATACAGAATTAGATTCAGGGGGCTCACAAAACTCAAACCCAATCCTGGATTGACTTCTTAGACTACTCAGTTATAAAACCTAGATGGTGGGTTAACTGGACACAATGTGCATGTTTTCAATGGACTTTATAATCTGTTTATGAAATAACATATTTAAGTAACTGCACTAATGAAAAGTTACATCAGCATTTGGTAAACCTAGTTCTAATTTCTCGCCAAGAATTGGGAAATAAGGCAGACCACTTGGTCAAGACAAGGTTGCCAAAAACAACCACGTGGGGTGACCAAAAGCAAGTGGTTACAAAAACTCCCCAGGGGAAAGTGGTGAGAATCCACAAGATAAAATGCCAGAGTTTTCTAAAGGGCCCCAAAAACCTGCACAGGGAGATGGGTCCCAAAACTCTTCCCATTCCGTTAATAGGTACAGGGGAAAGAACTTTGATCCCTCAAAGGCCTGGTGTAGCAACTGTAAGAAGTTGGGACTCTTAACTGGAGATGCTACTTGACCAAACAAGAAGGCCCCTAGTCAACTCCAGCTATTCCTGGGGTAGCAAGTCTCCAGGTGGGATCAACAATGTGCCAAGAGCAAATCTGGTTGCACACTGAAGCAGTTTTAGTTTCATAGGGGGAAGTTGAATTTGCCACTGTAGTTGTGTGGCCATCCAACTTAAAAAAGTACTTACAATACTCTTGGATCAGTGGAACTAGGATAAAAGCTCTGAGAGATACAGGTGCCAGTGTCCGTATGGTGAGAGAGATCCTGGTTTTCCCTGAGAAATACTTGATTGGGAGAACTTACCCAGTCACCAACGCTGACAGTGGTCTCTCCAAAGCTACCAGTTGCATGCCTGCTTGGCAATGATCTGGAAACCTCAGCATGGGCTGAGGTTGAACTGAAAACCCATGCAGCAATGCTGGACATCCCTGAATTGCTGTGTGTAAAAATAAGAGCACAGAGCAAGAGACAGTGTGAAATAGAGTTTTTTTAGCGTGAAAGTATGGCCCAACCTTCCAAGAAAAAAGGTAAGAAGACTGGGGAACCAGCTTCTGTACAGCAAAAGTATCAGGACCCATCTCCTTAGGGAGAGGACTTGGACACCCCAGAGAGAACTTAGCCCATGGAGCGTTATCCTTACCAGGTTGAACTGGCCCAGGGGGGCCCTTTAGGGAAGAGCTGTGCATTGGACAGCAGGACTGTCCAACTCTTGAAAGCCTGAGGCAGCTAGCTGCTGCACAGTAAAAAGGAGATGTCAGTAGTAGCCGCCAAGCTTATTGGGAAGAGGGACTACATTACACGGAGGCCAGAGACCCCAAACCTGTAGTCACTAGGAGAGTGGTAGTTCTAAAGTCGAACAGGGAGTTCCTCCTAACTTTAGTTCATGACAATCCACTAGCTGGACATCTGGGCCAAACCACAACTTGGGAAAGGCTGCTTAGCCACTTTTATCGGCCCCAGACACACCAAAAAATAAAGGAGTTTGTCATCTCCTGTGTCATCTGTCAGGCCAGTGGCAAGACAGGTGGACAATCAAAGCCCCCCCTGATACCCCTGATACCACTGCCTGTAGTGGGGGTTCCCTTTGAAAGGGTAAGTGTGGACGTAGTGGGTCCACTTGAACCTCCCACAGCATCAGAGAACATATTCATTCTAGTGGTAGTGGATCATGCCACTAGGTACCCTGAAGCAATTCCTCTTAGGACTGCTACAGCTCCTGCAGTAGCTAAGGCCCTCATTGGTGTCTTCACCAGAGTAGGGTTTCCTAAGGAGGTGGTTTCAGACAGAGGTTCCAACTACATGTCTGCTTACCTAAAACTCATGTGGAAAGAGTGTGGAGTCCAATACACTTTTACTACACCCTATAACCCACAAACAAATGGCCTTTTTCAGAGATTCAACAAGACATTGAAAGGCATGATTATGGGGCTCCCTGAAAAAGTCCAAAGGAGATGGGATGTCCTCTTACCCTGCCTGCTTTTCGTTATCAGAGAAGTGCCACAGAAGAGCATAGGGTTTTCCCCCTTTGAACGACTGTTTGGCCATCCTGTGAGGGGACCACTTTGTCTTGTAAAAGAGGGTTGGGAGAAGCCTCTCCAAGAACCCAAGCACGATATTGTGGACAATGTGCTTGGCCAAAGGTCCAGAATGGCTGAGTAAATGGAAAAGGCATCCAAAAATCTTGAGGCCAGCCAGGATCTTCAGGAGCAGTGGTATGACCAAAAAGCTGCACTGGCGAATTTCAACCTGGGCAATAGGTATGGGTGTTGGAGTCAGTGGTACTAAGGGCTCTCCAGGACATATGGAGTGACCCTTTTCCTGTCCTAGAGAAAAAGAGTGAGGTCACTTACTTGGTTGACCGGGGCACAAGCTGGACACCCAAAAGGGTTATCCTTGTGAACTGCCTGAAGCTCTATCATGACAGGGCTGACATCAGCATGCTGATGGTGACTTAGGAGGATCAGGAGACAGAGAGTCACCCTCTCCATGACCTCCTTTCATACAACCCAAAAGAGGGATCAGTGGATGGAGTTGTCTTTTCAGACACCCTCTCTGTCCAACAGCAGACTGATTGCAAGCAAGTCTTGCAGCAGTATGCTAAGCTCTTTACCTTGACCCCTGGTCAGAAAAACTGGTGTGCCCATGATGTGGACACTGGTGAAAGTTTACCTGTCAAAAACAAAATCTATTGACAGTCAGCCCAAGTCAAGCAAAGCATCAGAGCTGAAGTCAGCAAGATGCTGGAGCTAGGGTTATTGAACCCTCTGAGAGCCCCTGGGCCAGCCCAGTGGTTCTAGTACCCAAACCTCTTCCACGGAGTGGAAAGAGAAAAATGAGGTTCTGTGTGGACTATAGAGGGCTCAACTCAGTCACCAAGACAGATGCTCACCCTATCCCAAGCGATACAAAAGGGGATGATGGACAGAGCGCTTGAGCAAATCAAACACTCACCCCAGTCAACTGATCTGGGTTTAATCCATCACCATTCTTTAGCTCACTCTGCCACCCCAGTTCAGACATGGCCATATGCAAATCAGTCTGACCCTTTGCCTCATGGGAACAGTCCAGCCCGAACTGCCAAGCCATGTCTTCCCTGGACCGGAAACAAGCATCCTGGCTGATGACGGCTGAAATGCCAGAAACCGGTCCCAGGATGCTTGTTTCCGGTTCAGGGAAGACATGGCTTGGCAGTTCGGGCTGGACTGTTCCCATTTGGCACAGGGTCAGACTGATTTGCATATGGCCATGTCTGAACTGGGGTGGCAGAGTGAGCTAAAGAATGGTGATGGATTAAACTCAGATCAGTTGACTGGGGTGAGTGTTTGATTTGCTCAAGCACTCTGTCCATCATCCCTTTTTGTATCACCCTACCCCAAGAGCATATGAGTTGATAGACAAATTGGGTGCAGCCAAATTTCTAATTACCTTTGACTTAACTGCAGGGTACTGACAAACTTGCATGGCTCCACAAGTAAAACAAAAGACAGCATTCTCCACACCTGATGGGCATTATCAGTTTACTGTTCTGCCCTTCGGTTTAAAGAATGGCCCTGCCACCTTCTAGAGCAGAGATCTTAAAACTGTGGGGAGCACACCCCTGGGGGCCGTGATGGGCTCCCAGGGGGGCACAGATCACTCTGCAAATACATGTAAATGAAGATGTCCTGGAAGTACGGCGTGTATTTGCTGCATTTCCAGGCTGTCTTCATTTATTTCGAGCCCTCGAAGTTAAAGTGAGAACTGAGGTGGGGGCGGGGGTCAGTGAATATGTTGGCTGGGTCAATATTCAAATTACAATTATACTTCCAGATCAAAGAATATAATGTGCTCTGCACAGAAAATCACTTTCTGTAACTTTCTGCTTTCCTGCTCGAGGTGGTGTGTATTTTGTAGTTTAGCAAACTAACTGAGGAGAAAATACATATTGTAGAAAAGTTCTGTTCAATGTAGTTACATACTCTGGGAAAGCTGTACGTTTCTTTCAACTAGAGGCGAGCCAGAGCAGAGGGTCTGGTTCGCTTCCTAGAGCCTGTCCAAGCACTTACCCCCAGTCACCTGCACTTACCCCCAGTCACCTCGCTTGACAAGCGGGCTTACCGCTGACAGTAGACGGCGTGGAACGCTATCCCAGCGCCTCGCTCGAAACACAGGCCACGCCCCCTTCGGAGGCCACGCCCACCGCCCAACCACTCACTCTTCCATAAAAATGTTCCTCCCCAGGAACTGCAGTGGACGAGCGCAGCGGGCGCGCCGTTTGCGCGCCGAAGGCGCGCCTAAGGAAAGCCCGTCTGCGCCCGTCCGCGACCGACCGAGGCCAGAGGCTGGTCACCCTGCCCCTTTCATTCAATATTCCCGCTTGCAGCTGACCGAGCTTCAAGGCAAGTGGCCACTAGCGAAGTCCACCTTAATCCGAATTACCAAACTTGGCCTTTTTTCCTCTCAAACCTTATCCCACAATAATCCCTTGTCTTTGCCTCGGGCTAGTCGTCCTTCGGTCCTGCCTCCCACGGGCTCCTCTCCTTCAGCCGTTTCTGCAATGTATCTCAATACGAGATCGGCAGTCAAACATCAGCTCGACCTTTTTACGCTATTGGAGTCCCATAAACCCGACCTACTATTCCTTACTGAGACTTGGTTCTCGGACAGCTCTCTCCTCTCCCTATTGGCTATACTCCCACCATCCTATTACGCTATCCGAGCCGATCGTTCTTCCGAAAAGCCAGGTGGAGGGGTGGCCCTCATTGCCCGCAAAGAACTTACGTTTCAATCCTTAGCATTCTCCTCCCTGGGCTCATCAGACTGTTTAGTTGCCCGCTCACTTTCCCTGACCCCCCCTCTCACGTGTGTCCTTATTTACCGACCCCCGTCTTCCCCGCAAACGTTTCTTCCAAATTTCCAAGACCTGATGGCTACCTTGGTAGTCAACCACTCCTCCATCGTAGTCCTTGGAGACTTCAACTTTTGGCCCTCGGACCCCGCGGAATGTGCAACTTCCAAGGAGTTTTCAGACTCACTCCGCTCGCTTAATTTCACTTCTGCAGTCCATGCCCCTACGCATAGGCTGGGACATATCCTTGACCAAATTTGGTACCGAGACTGCCCGGTCACCTCACTTTCCATTTCTCCCTGTGTTTGGTCAGATCATTTTCTGATCACCTTTTCTTTATGCCCCCATTCACTCCCCAAATCCCTCCCCGCCAAAAACGTCTGGGCCCGATCATGGAACCGCGTTGATGCAGCGGTCCTGTCTGCCACACTCTCCTCATCCAGCCCTGACCTCTCAGGGCTGCCATCTTAGGCACAGGCCGAATCTATCAACAGCTGGCTGCGGGCTGGCTGTGACTCCATCGCCCCTTTGAAGTGCATCTCGTCCAAACGCCTCAAAGATGCCAACCAATGGTTTTCCAACGACTTGAAGACTCAAAAACGTAACCTCCGCCAAGCGGAACGCGTTTGGAGACGGGATTACTACCCTACTTCTAGACTCCAATACACCACCCTCCTAGCCCAATACAAGAAATCCATCCTGGAAACCAAGAAGGCTTACTTTTCATCCAAAATTCAACTTGCGGAGAACCGGCCTAGAAAAATATTCTCCATCGTCCAAGACCTTGCCTATTCTGACAGAGCCTCACTTAAACCCCCTCCTTCTCAATCACTTTGTGACTCCTTAATTCCTTTTTCCTCGACAAAATCAGCACGATCAAGGCCAAGATTCCTCCCCCATCCTCCTCTTTCACCGACCCCTGCTGTCCTCCTGCTGCAGCTCGTCTGGACTCGATTCCCCCCCTCACGACTGACACTTTCACCTCCATTCTTCCTCTGGTCAAATCCGGCTCCCCCCTAGATCCCTGCCCCGCCTATATCCTGAAGCAGATCTATTCCTATTGCCCTTCACCACCTCTCACGTTTCTTAACAGCTCGCTATCCCAGGGTATTGTTACCCCATCACTCAAATCGGCGGTGATTGTACCTATTTTAAAAAAACCTGGTGCGGATTCCTCGAACCCAGCCAACTACCGCCCCATCTCCCTCTTGCCCTTCTTGGCAAAGGTACTGGAACGCCATGTTGTCAGAACCTTGAGCCTATATGTGGAAAGAAATAGTGTCTTGGCTCCAAGGCAGGCTGGATTTCGCCCTGCACACTCAACCGAGTCAGTAATTATATCGGTCCTGGACAATCTCCGAGAAGGCATGGATTCTAGTCAGCCCCAGGCCCTGGTCCTTCTTGATCTCTCCGCCGCATTCGACACGGTGGACCATGCCATCTTACATTCACGCGTCGAGGCGGCGGGAATCGGAGGGACTGCCCTGCTATGGCTATCCTCCTTCTTGAGTGAGCGCACTCAGGCGGTCCGCCTGGGTGAGTACTCAGCTGACTTTCGTCCAGTCCAATGTGGGGTCCCCCAAGGATCCTCTTTGTCCCCTCTGTTATTTAACCTTTACATTGCCCCTCTTATTTTTGCTTTACAGCAACTGGAGGTCTCTGTCTACAACTACGCAGACGACCTCCAGCTTATCTTTTCTCTTTCTTCCTCCCCCGAGTCAACATCTAATTTCCAGTTCATCATGACTTTTATCCAGGACTGGATGAACTTCAACCACCTGAAACTCAATCCCGACAAAACGGAATTGGTGTTGACGGGTGGTTGCTCCAGTCCTTGGTCCTCCTCCTTCTGGCCCCCCTCTTTAGGTCCCCCACCCACGCCTGTCCCCTCTGTCAAAACTCTTGGGTTCAAAATCAATAATCAACTTTCCCTCCACTCTCAAGTCAGTGCCGTCGTTTCTTCAGCCTTTCCCTCCCTCAGAACAATCCGGAAAGTTTCACGATTTTTCTCTCCATCCGCTCTCAAACTAATACTCCTGGCCATAGTGACGTCTCGCTTGGACTACGGCAACATGGCATGCCTGCGTACCTCGTGAGGTGCCTCCAACTAGTTCAAAACCAGGCGGCCCGTCTGGTTTTTAATTTACCCAAATCACAACATCTCACACCCCTCCTCAGATCCCTTCACTGGCTCCCTGTCCGGCAACGCACTCTATTCAAGCTTGGCTGTACCATCTTCAAAGCCCGGTCCGGCGCCGCCCCGTCTTTTATCAACTCAGCCATTCAAGATTATATCCCACCGAGAGAACTGCGCTCTACTACCCATCAACTTCTTGTGGTACCTCGCTTCAAACGAAAAAAGTGGGGAGGTTCCAAATTTTCCACCACGGCCCCCGCCTTCTGGAATTCTCTCCCACTCCAACTGAGATCCTGTTCTCAGTATCCCTTATTCCGTAAAGGCCTCTAAACCTTTCTCTTTACTGAAGCCTTCCAATCTTAAACCGTCCTTATCCCTCAGCCTTCATGCCCCATGAGTAGTAGTAATCACACAGCGCCAAGAAACCGCCTGGTGTACGAGCGCTCTACAAATTCCTTAAACTCAACTCAAACTGAAAATATTTGCTAAGTAAATCCTACAACAAACATCAAGTAAGATATTATAAAGCCTCCTCAAAAGTTCCTAAAAGTGTATGTTCGAGGCATATGAGCTGAAGATACTGCACTTTGCATTAGATTGCCACATGGTGTTGGGCTCGGATGATTGCATGTTGTTGTCTTCTTAGAAGAAGTCTTTTGTAGTCACGAGATAGATGACTCCTCCCTTGGACAATAGTGCGCAGGGGCATCGGTTCTATCCTTAGATTGTTTTTTTCCGCCACTGGGTTCGGATGAACTTTTTCCGCTCCGGCTCCAGATGAACTTTTCAAGTACTTCGAAGCGCAAAAACATATTAAAACTTCACCTAACTACTTTCGATATCGACTAACATCGTTTCGACTCCATCAGCTCGATTCCGGTCATGGACGCGGGCCACTGGGCCTATCCACGTGGTGAGGCCTACACCTCATGGAAAGGACGCTATTCATGGAGCAAAGTTTGCAAGCAGTGACCAACACGAGGTCTGTAACCTGTGCTTGTCGCCGTAACACGAAGAATCCAGCTGTACAGACTGCGCGTCCTTTCGATCCAAAAAAACTATCCCAGATCGGAAGGCCCATCGACACGACATGCGGAGAGCAGCTCCAGAACGCACAGCAGCCCTGGAACCGGTGAATATCTTCGACAATTAAGTTCTGCTTTCCCCAAAGAAGATTTTGATGATGATCTCAAAATCGTCGTGTCAGAGGCAGATGACTCAGACGACTCCACACCATCGGGTCAGCGCGTGAGTTCTTCTGCCCCTGCAGCACACACAATGCCCAAACCGAAGGCAACGGTCAACACTCCGCCTCACGGGCCCTGTCACGACCAAAAATCAACTTCGAAAGCCTCGCCATCGAGCCCGGCTCCGAAAAAAATAACTAAGCCTTCCGGCAGCTCGGTACCGAGCAAGCCACACGTGCCTTCCACCACCTCCATCGGCACCGAAAGCAAAAGAAAGTTAGGCTCCCAAACTAAAAGAAGGCTCGGCTCCGAAACCAAAAGACGTCTTGGCACCCAAACTGAAAGAAGGCTCGGGTCCGAAACCATCTACTTCTAAAGACAAAGGTACGAAGCCAGCGTCTGACGCCTCGAAGCCGACGAGACCAGCTACCATTCCGAAGCCATCGACTTCGGTACTGAAACCAACAAGGTCTGATTCCGATGCAACCAAGCCCTCGAAACACCCTACGACACCGAAAACAAAACCTTTAATGCCGAAAAATACGCCAAAGGACAATGTAACACCTCCTAAGGCTAAAGACAAACAGCCACCTCGTCCGGAACTGAAAAAATCTGCGCCGACAAAGGTTACGCAAAGAGAAAAACTTTTCCAACCAGATCCTTAACAAAAAAAGATCTATATTGACCCAATAACAGGTTCTGTATCCACTACACCACACAAGAAGAGGAAGGCAGATACAACACCCACACATGAATTACCTGCCAAGAAGAAGGACTCTGCTACATCTCCTATGCACCCATCTTCTCCTATACCTCCTTCTCCTCCATTTCCTGTTCCTCTTGACATGTCACCACAAGTTTCTCCTCCACATTCTCCTCTGTCTTCACACTCACCGCAAGTTGATGATGAGTATGATCTAAAGAAAGGGATAGACCCAGATGAGCCTTTCCCATACCCTATAGATGATCCAGACTGGAAGTACCCACAGGACGTACCAGATATTCCTGACCCACAGTCATACCCATCAAAACCTTCTCCATCAGAAGATAATATTAGTTTTGGGCACCTATTAAACAGAGCTGCCATTTTCCATGGGGTCATATGCATTCTGATGAGGCAGAAGAGGATTTTCTGTTACATACTTTTGAACAATCACAGCTGTTCAAATTCTTCCTATGATTAAAGGGGTCATCAAACATGCTCCAGAGATATTTAAAGACCCCGTACGTACTAGGATTCTAAACCCTAGAATCGAGAAAACATATAGGCCTGCACCTGCAGATCCAGCATACATTAAAGGGCAACTACCATTAGATTCACTAGTTGTAACAAATGCTAGAAAAAGAGCAAATTCACAAACGTCAGGAAAGGCACCCCCACCTGACAAAGAATTTAAAGTAATAGATGCTTCAGGCAAAAGAATAGCTGCGCAAGCTGCCAACATATGGCGTATAGCTAACACACAAGCCCTGCTTTCAAGATATGATAGGGCTCACTATGATCAGGTAGAAAAAGTCTTAGAACATCTACCTGACCAATATAAGTTGCAGGCAAATTACCTTATACAAGAAGGCAAGCTAATTTCCAATGCCTCAATAAAGTGTGCACTTGATGCCGCAGACACTGCATCTAGAGCTGTAAACACTAGTGTACTACTTAGAAGACATGCGTGGGTACGTATTTCAGGATTTAAACAGGAAGTGCAAACTACCATTTTAAATCAACCATTTAATCAAAATCAGCTGTTTGGACCAGAGGTAGACACAGCACTGAAATCAAGCATTTGCAATGCAATAGGTCTCGCATTAGGAAAGTTTGAGCTATTGGTCTTGTAAATGACAATTTTTTTATTTATGTGTTGTTTTTGAAAATAGCTAAATTATTAGCTTTGTCATTTACAATGCTAATAGTTATAACTTTCGCAAATGCGACACCGATAGCATTTGTAATGCAACATGTTTTGTATTTACGTGACTTAGATGTATTGATATTACAAATAACAATGGCTTTTAATTTTTTTAAATAATTAATACTTAAATAAAAGTGATTGTAATTTATAATGGCAATAGCTTAAACTTTTGTAAATAACTTTTGTGAAGATTATGTTCAGTGTATTTTATTGTGACGAAAATCCAAGAACAGAAGTTAAATATTAACATCTTTTTGTGGCATTTGTAATAAAGCTTAAAACATTGAGAGAACATATTTGAACCAGTGATTCGCTGAGTGATGCTGTGGTTGCGCTGAGTGATGCTGTGCTTGCGCTGAGTGATGCTGTGCTTGCGCTGAGTGATGCTGTTGTTGTGTTGAGGGAAGCTGTGGTTGCGCTACGTGGTACTGTGGTTGCGTTGAGTGATGCTGTGGTGGTGCTGCGTGATAATGTGGTGGTGCTGAGTGATAATGTGGTGGTGCTGAGTGATGCTGTTGAGGTAATATGAATTTTTATGGTCAATTGTGTCCCCTATCGTAGACCCCAACGGCTCCATGTATGTGCTTTAAGTACATGTATGTTCCCTCCACTTCCAGCTATGAAGAAGCAAATACATTTGCGTCCAACGTTAACATGTCCTCTTTCAGATCCACCATGGATGGGTCGGATATTCCGTTCCTAAGTGTGCCTTGCCAACGTCTTTACATGGTGCACTTTCATGTTTTTCTAGCTCTGGCGAGTTAGGCCCTGATTCCTGCCATCGAGCCCTTTCTGCCTTCTGTTTCTGAAAACTACAGTCTGATACTTCATGACCTTTGTCTTACTCCCTGCGCGGCTAGCGGTGCCTGGCTCGGCCTGCTTGCCTGCCAAGACTGTATTCAGCCTTCAAGTTATCTGCTCCGCTCCTCGAAAATACATTCCTGTCTGGTAGTTTAGGAAAACATTCTTCCCAGCTGCAGAGCAAAGGGCCCGGCCTCACTGTCTCCATGCAAGTAATTCATAGCTCCCGTTACCATGGTAGGCCCATGGCCCCTCACATCTCATGTAGACACGTAGTTGCATATGCACGCACTAGCAGTCAGTATAGAATAGCCTCTGCCCGAGAGACCTTTCCTTCTAGATAATACAGTTCCTCAAACACAAGATATTAGATATGATTTGGGATTAGGTTGTTCTGACACCCCAGACTTCTGTCTCCTCATGTAGGGCTAAATGTCAAAGTCCCCTTCACCCTCCAGTTCCACGTCAATTACACGTCATGCTGCTGCGCGCGCATCTCTGCCACATATTTCTGCTGACACTGCAGGATTCTTCTATAGATCCACCCACCTGTGATACGTTTCATATGACGTTGTCTAGCACACACCTCCGTGTACGCCCTCATGCACGCCTTCTGTTACGTACATATGTTCTTATCTCGTTTCTCTCAGCTGTTACGCCTTCTGCATCTGTCACTACTGTAATGCATTGACTATATATATGATGTTCTGTTAATAAATCATTGTACATGTCCATGTCCATTCCCTTCCTGAACCCTTGTGGTGATGGAACATGCTACCTGGTTCGAACCAATTCCTTTTTAAGGAATAAAACCCCTTTTAAAACCTCAAATGCCCCGGATTCTGCCTCTTATTTTTGACTGAGTTATTCTTATTGAACTTTACCGCATAAATTAAGTATAGGTAATTTAAATTTACCACATAATTGGCGCCCGAATAGGGACCCATCCCCCACCTTACGCGCCGGCGGTACGTTGCAGGCCCGGTCCCCTGCCACAGCCGGACGGACAACTACGCGTACCCGCAGGATTTCCTGTATCTCCCTCAGGCCAACGGAGGTGACTGAGGCTGCGATCGACACCCAGATGAGGCGGTGAGGAGTGCGGAGGATCCCGACCAGAGCCTAGCTGAGAGAGCAAAGTCCGAGGTATTCAGAGGCCCACCAGTACCGAAGTTCGGAAGTACCTACGTCACGAGTCGAGTCGAGTCCAGTCCGGTCCAGTCCAGTGTCGAGTTTCCTAGGCCTTCCGTTTCCGTGCTTCCCGGTGAGTACCGTTGCTGGGGACGCATCTAGACGAGTGCATTAATTTGTGCCCGGTCAAGACGGGTTTGGGTACACAGACCCGGTCTGCACTGTTTTAGCGGTGTATCTGTACTGTTTAGCAGTATATCGAGTATGCAGGTAGCTAGTTTTATTCTGGTTATTGTTGTTCGTTTGCAAAATGTTTAAATGTGTTTTAATGTCGTGGTATGAGTGATTGTTCGATCTTCAGTATTGTGTTTAGTATATTAATGCTGTTCAAGTTCGAGTAAGTATCAAGTAGCAAGGTTCAAGATGCCTTTATTTTCCAAACTAAGACAGATAGGAACTAGAAAAGGGATACTAGAGGAGGCTGTTCCCATTCCACCCAGGGACACTCCAGGGTATTTTATGTACCACAAACACGGCCTAGATACTGTATTATATCTCGATTTGTCGGTGGATTACACCAAAGATCTAGAAGAGAATCAGAGATGGCCCGCTACTGGGACATGGGATGCCGACTGCATCATGAGAGTAGAAGAAGCATTATGGAAAAAGAAAGCCAGACAGTCACAGAAAGATGCCATTGAATTATGGCGTAAAGAATCACACAGACGGACAGAGAAAGCACTCAGAAAAGCAGAGAAAAGTAGAGAGGATTCAGACAAGGCCCGAGAAAACGTATTAGTTGAAGAGGGGATACGAGTAAAAGCAGAACAAGTAGACCGACAACAAAACACTCTTATGAATGGTATGTATCCTCTCCTGGCCGAGGGTTTACCTAAGGCCACCCCGGAAGTACCAAAAGATCTGCCACCTCCATTGCTCCCGACTAAAGTACGTTATAAGACCACAAAAGACGTTTTTCTTTCTTCCTATTTAGACGATGTAGCCCCCGAATATGTTAATATTCCGCCGCCACGCACACCACCTGCTGACGGCACCCCACCCCGAGATAATCTGCACCCGCTTCCGCAACAACAAACTCCTCCTCCCGTTCCACATCCTGCGCCTATTCCCCCAGCCCTTCCTGCACCTATATTTCCTGGCATTAACGCACTAAATCCTTTTGGACCTGGCACCTCAGGAGGTGCGACAGGAGGTTTCCAGACCCCGCCACAAACACATCGATTGACTTATAGGGATTTAGCACAACAACGTACACCTCAAACAGCGAGTTACGACATACTTAAGGAGCCTCTTACAGACTGTAGATATGATCCAGTACCCGGTAAAGACGACAGAATGATGCTATCATCAGTACGTCTACGACGAGTTGCAAACTATTTAATGTTACTACCAGGAATGATTGATCATCTAGACCGAATATATCATTTTGTCCAAACAGGGCAAGGCCCTGAAAGTATTGGCGAGGCCATGGCACATCAGAAAGTTGACACTCAAAGGATGATATTACGTTTCTTCATAAACTGCTTGATAAGAGACCAAGATAGACCTGGTGTAGACCAGGAAGAAATGAAAGCACTTAACAAATGGGGTCAGAATATAGCAGACGAAAAACATGATAAACAGAGTTGTATGGAAAATATGTACCGAAGGATTCGAAAAGCAGTAGAACAAATACACGAAAGAAGACAGCCTGAAAGAGAAATAGATACAGATAAGAATGAATCCTCGGAGGAGGAGGAACAACCAGAAACAACAACAGGAGCATTGCAATTACCAACTAGGGAAACAATAGCATATGTAGGTAAGGGAAGACCCTTTAATAACTCAATACGTCCGGTACGTCCAGAAAGTAAGAGACTTTTTCAAGCTGCCATGTCAAACCCGAAAACTCCTGAACACCTATTTCAGGCTACTGATAAAATACTTCAAGAACGAATGGGGTACCATGTACTCAATTCCATGGATGAACAAGAATTAGCCAGGTCAGCCGTACAATGGGCTGACAGTTCTGATAAATATAGTGATGACGCATTAGCACAAACGTTTTTGAATCTTTCTCCAGATGAACAGCGTCTAGCTGGTATGTACATGATACAACACCTCCTTATATTGTATAAAAGCCAACACTCTGATCCTGGTCCCCTATCTGATATATTAATAGAACTACTCATGAATAAATGGAGAGGCCTAGGTACCGATTTAATTAAAGTAATTCTAGAACATCGGCACAGATATAGTGCCTTCCTGTGTCCACAGTTTGATCCAGCACCACCCATAGAAAGAAAAACGTATTACATAGACAGACAGAATCCCTTACGAGAAGTGCACCCAGTCAGGAATGATGATAATACTTTTAGACGCGTGTTTGTGTATACGCCCATAACTAAAATGGAACTATTAGAAATGAAGAAATTAGTGCCCAGCCATGACAAAGATCCAGCAGGTTTTCACCGTGAAATAAAGGACATGTTACTCATGGGTGATTATACCTATCCTGACATTATGAAAATATTAAAAGTATTATTGCCTGCCGGTATTTACGAGAAACTCAAAGAAAAAGAATGGGAGGTGGGAGAGCAAAAGATAGATTGGGCTGCATTAGAGAATGAAGAAAATACTCGAACCCCAGGCCTAGGGCTTGGGGACAAAACTAAAGCCTTACCAGGATTGTTAGTACAAGTATTGCCACGTTTGTTAGCAACGAAAAAGGAGGACTGGGATGCAATCTCAGCCTGTAAACAGAAACCCGATGAAGACACTAGTGATTTTTATTCCCGATTTGAGAAATGTTTTGGTATTAATAGTGGCCTGAAAGCAAGTAGCGAGTCATATCCCCATCTTTTTGTAACAAAATTAGTTGAGAATTCCCTGCCCCAGGTTAAGAACAGAGTACTGAAAGTCGAGAGCACATGGCAAGCCAATACCCCTTCACAAATGTTACAAATGTTACAGTACCACCAGAACAGAATTAGAGAAGAACATGATCACGAACAAAGACGTATGAAAGACACGAAAATGAAAATGTTAGTTGCTCAGTCAGTCCCAGCTGATGGTCAGAAAAAGGGTATGACCCAGTCCAATAATTTAGCAGCTCCTGTTAAATGGATATGCAACTATTTTAAACAGCCAGGTCACTATATAAACGATTGTGCAGTTTTGAAACACAATATAGCTACAGGGAAAACTAAAGAAAGACCGCGTCCTCCTAGACAGGACCAGGCCCAACAACAAGTACCACAGAATATCCAGCCTATGCAAGCTTCACAACAGACAGTACAGACTGTAGCAGTACCACAGCCACAGCCGATTGCCGCGACACAACACGCAACGCAACAGATGTACCAGTATGCACAAACAGATTACCCCGATTATCAGCGATACACATGAAACAGCCTAAAGAGGGAAGTTGGCTTGCCCCTTATTGAGGTTCCTGTAGATCAAGAGGGTCCTTACGTACATAGCCAAGTGTTAGGAAAAGATAGAAAGTTTTTGATTGATACAGGGGCAAGCAGAACAACGATAAGTCATGATGAGGTTCCAGGGGCACCCCTCTCAGGCTCACAGAATGTTTCCCTTGGATTTTCAGGAAAGCCTATTGTTAATGAAGTATCGCAACCACTTCCCCTTGCAGTTGGTCCATTGACACGTACTACAGATTTATTACTAACAATATCATGTCCAGAAAACTTGTTAGGTATAAAGACTCTGAAAGCTCTAGGAGCTGTAATTTGCTAATCTCCGGAAGGAGTAAGACTGTTTTTACGTGACTTTAAAGGTCACTATGTGTTGAGAGATATTGATCCCAGATTACAGAATGTTCCTGCACATTTATGGGCACAAGGCCCCACTGATGTAGGTTGTATGCACATTACACCATATCGAGTTACACTCAGACCAGGAGTAGTACTACCACGAATCCGACAATATAAGTTACCTCCATATGCTGTAGCGGCTTTACTGAAAATCATTGACGAGCTCATTGCACAAGGAAGGGTTGTAGAAACCAACTCGAATCTATGTAACTCCCCTATCATTCCAATTCTTAAACGTACTGATCCAAATGAACCCCCAGTTTATCGATTAGTTATCGATTTGCGCGAATTAAATAAATGCATTGTACCACAATATCCTGTGGTTCCAGACATCTCGTCTCTATTGACTGCCATTGATTCCGAAGCAGCGTTCTTTACTGTAATTGATCTGAAGAACGCCTTCTTTAGTGTCCCCATTGATTCGGAAAGCCAATACCTTTTCGGATTCTGTTTAAAATGGACGAAGCTTCGAATTTGCACGCGCACCTCAAGGATTCACAGAAAGCCCCAGCATCTATAGCCAAGCACTGAAAAGACAACTTGACAGTATTCACATGCCTGAAAACACTGCCCTGCTTCAGTATGTCGATGATCTACTGATCACCGCCCGCAGCGAACCTGAATGTGAGCAAGCGTCACTGACGGTTTTACATTTCCTGGCTGACAAGGGACACAAGGTGTCCCCTTCGAAGCTGCAATTCTGTGTTCAGCAAGTTGTGTACCTTGGGCACTTGCTGTCCAAAGGGGGGAGACAGCTCACACCTGACCGCATTCAGTTAATTGTAAACATGTCACAGCCCATGACACAAAAGGAGGTACGAGCCTTTATAGGCCTCACTTCTTACTGTAGACTATGGATCCCTCAGTATGCATTTCTAGCAAAGCCACTCATACAGTTGACAACCCAGGAGGCAGCGACATCGACTGCCCTCCCTTGGACTCAGGAACATACACAAGCTTTTGACGACTTAAAGAAAGCCTTATGTCAAGCACCAGTTTTAGCGACACCATGTTACAGCAAGCCTTTTACACTTTTTGTTACAGAACGTGAAGGTACTGCATTGTCAGTGCTGACCCAAGAACAAGCAGGTTCACACAAACCGTGTGCTTACTTTTCTAGTACATTGGATCCAGTAGCCCAGGCTCTGCCTGCGTGCTTGAAATCAGTAGCAGCAACAGCTCTAGCAATCAGACAAAGTGATTCCATAGTGTTAGGACACCAATTGACAGTACAAGTTCCACACTCCGTGGAAGTTCTTTTAAACCGAACACAGACCCAGCACTTGACCATAGCGCGACTGACAGGTTATGAATTGACATTGTTTCAGCCACACATAGAAATCAGACGTTGCAACACATTAAACCCTGCTACACTTTTGCCATTAAGTGAAACAGACCCATTGGCACATGATTGTATTGAAGTCATTACCATTACGACGAAACCTAGACAAGACTTGACAGACACTCCATTATCGGACCCAGACCTGACACTTTATGTGGATGGTTCATGCATGAGAACAAGTACAGGAGAATTAGTGGCCGCTTACGCAGTCACGACAGAAACTGAAGTCATAGAAACGAATTGTATTGACACCCTGTCGGCTCAAGCAGCAGAGCTCATCGCTCTGACTCAAGCCTGTATTCAAGCCAAGAACAAGAGAGTTAACATATACACAGATTCACGTTATGCATTCGGAGTCGTACACGACTTCGGTGTATTGTGGCGAGAGAGAGGTTTCTTGACCTCTCACGGTGCCATAATTCTACACGGTCCCCTCATTCAAACTCTGTTAGATGCAATACATCTGCCTACAGCGATATCCATCATGAAGTGCAAGGCACATACAAAAGTCACAGATACAATTTCCCAGGGTAACGACCTGGCAGACCGAACAGCCAAGCATACAGCTCAGACTCAGACTCACACGACTGACTTGACAAAGACAAAAGTCCCGACACCGACACATTGTATGACAGTTAAGGATCCCGCCCTAGATGTAATTCACATACAGACACATGCTACACCAGACGAATTCAAGAAATGGATTGAAATAGGAGGGATCCAAACAGATCAAGGATGGATGACGAAGGGAAAATCTACATGGTTTCTCCCCGACTCTATGGTCCAAGTAATCATTAACACAATACACAGTCCAGCGCATTTAGGAGAAAAAGCCATGTTAGACAGTATTCAAAACATTTGGTTCAATAAACATTTACGAGCAGCAGCCAAACAGAAAGTGCGTACTTGCATGATTTGTTGTCAGTTCAACCCAGGTAAAAGCATTCCCGTAGAGCAAGGTGGATTTCATCCTCCCGATCACCCTTTTGAAGTCCTCCAGATGGATTATATTCAGATGGAACGTTGCCGAGGAATCAAATATGTCCTCGTAGTTGTATGTGCACTCTCCCGTTGGACAGAAGCATATCCAGTCCCAGATTACACTGCTCCGACCACTGCCAAGCAGCTGGTTCGTGAATTCTTCCCCAGATATGGTTTGCCCCGCATGGTATACTCAGATAACGGTCAACCATTCTCATCCGAGCTTATGAAGCAGGTATCTCTCCTGCTCGGCTACCAATGGAGATTCCACTGTGTCCGACATCCCGAGGCAGCAGGCCTCGTGGAACGTCATAATCAGACTCTGAAAATTCGTCTTGCCAAAATCTGTAGAGAGAAAGGAGTCGACTGGATAGTAGCTTTGCCAGTCGCACTCTTTTACATGAGAATGGTCGCACACTCCAGAACAGGGCTATCCCCGTACGAGGTGGTCTTTGGTAGGCCGCCGAATATGTGGGGGACGCCTCTGCCTCGAAAAATCACTGATGTTGACTGTAATATGCTGACAGATTACCTTGCTTCTTTGATGTCTGCACTACAATCATGTCGTTCACAGGTTGCTGCAGCCTTTCCCGACAACACCGAGGTGAAGCCGCATGAAGTGGTTCCGGGAGACCTCGTCTACATTAGGAATTTCGACAGGAGAAGTCCGCTGGAGCCCCGCTGGCAAGCACCAAGACTAGTACTTTTGACCACAAGGACAGCGATAAAAGTCGAGGGCCGCAAGGGTTGGCTTCATTCGAGTCACATAAAAAAATGTCATGGACTAACGCCAGACCTAGCCTCCCAGCCCGGCCCTCCTCCACAGACTGACTCAAAACTCCCCTTGGTCGAGAAAACTTCTTCTCAAGAATATAAACTGAAATTGAGGTCTAGCAAGTCAGATAGTTTAATTGTTTAAGTCCTCCCCTAGGTGAATCGGTTAGACGTGTTTCTGACATGTATCCCCTAGACCCCAACAGAGAGAGAGATAGACAGAAACAGCTCAAGAAACGTGAATATTGTAAATCTCTTCGCAGTCATTGCATTGTGACACTATTGATTATGTTTTTTTTAAGTCTTTTGATTATTGCTGCAAGTGTACTGTTACATGTATATTACCCTATTTTCAAGCGTGCACATTCTCCCTTCAATGTCACTGCCGAGCACTCTTTCAGTGATCTGCCCCCGCATGAATTATCTTACCGACTTGCGCTGCGCAACAACACATTCATTAGTATGTTACATCATTCCCATCAGACCAGCAATGCTACCAATTGTTGGATATGTGGCCGACTCCCTCCCTATCAGAAATACAAGGGAGTTCTGCCCCTCTTCCCGTACCCGTTCACACACAATGGTCCCTGTGGTGCATGGTTTAGTTTGATTAATTCCTTGGATTCAAATTCCGTAGTTTACCAGGGCACCTGGGTATGGGGAAATCTGAACACCGTTTTGCATAAAGTATGTTTCCCTGACAAGGAGGGTCTTCCCAAAAGGACAGGGACTGATCTAGAAAATGAAGTATATGGATTAGGTAACTTTACACTTAACCTCATGATTCTGAATGTTGAATCCGAAGCCGAACCAGTCTTGCCTGCTATGTCAGTAGTACCAGTCAAAGGTGAATTATGTGTCAGAAAGAATGGTTCAGTACACCTGGGTCATAGTAAATGTACTACTGTGATCGAATTCAGTGATAAAGGCAAGTCTACATTTAAAACTTCTCGTCATTCCTACTTCATTTGTGGTCATACCGCATATATACGCTTACCTCTAGATTGGGATGGCACCTGTTACATTGCATTCCTTCTGCCACCTGTTTTCCTGGCACCTCCTGATTATCATAGGGACACCCATCTCGTACACAATAGACCACAGAGAGATCTCCCGATTGTCGACTACACTGAAACGGCATGGGAACAATACACAGACTTCAATAAAGGTTTCTTTCCCTACTTAGGTGCTGTCTTTAATAGTAAACTGATACGAAAATTAACCAGAACCCTCGAAGCAGTAGTGAATGAAACTACTTCCGCCCTAGGTAACTTAACAGAGGAGCAGTCTGCTATGCGGATTGTTGTTCTTCAAAATCGTCTCGTCCTTGACGTCATCCTGGCCGATAGGGGCGGAGCCTGTAGAGTCATCGGATCGAGCTGCTGTGTTTTCATTCCAGAAAACGCGCCATAAGTATATAGAGCCATAACCCGTCTTCACAAGATTGCAAGTCAGATACACCAGAATCCAGGCACCTGGACTTGGTCCGGTTGGTTCTGGAGCGTGTTGTCAGCCTGGGGATGGAAGGTCCTATCCTTCCTAGGTATTGCCCTTCTTATAGTATTCAGTTGCTGCCTATGTCTACAATGTGGGCCAGCGATTTGCGGCCTGTGCGCCACATCATGTATTCCTCCTCCATGTCCACGTTCAAAATACCGTAAGAAGAAAGAAGAACAAATGAGGTTACATGAACAGATTGATAGATTAATGAGGATTGATATATCATGAAGGGTCCGTAGGGGACAAGGAGGGAATGAGGTAATATGAATTTTTATGGTCAATTGTGTCCCCTATCGTAGACCCCAACGGCTCCATGTACGTGCTTTAAGTACATGTATGTTCCCTCCACTTCCAGCTATGAAGACACAAATACATTTGCGTCCAACGTTAACATGTCCTCTTTCAGATCCACCATGGATGGGTCGGATATTCCGTTCCTAAGTGTGCCTTGCCAACGTCTTTACATGGTGCACTTTCATGTTTTTCTAGCTCTGGCGAGTTAGGCCCTGATTCCTGCCATCGAGCCCTTTCTGCCTTCTGTTTCTGAAAACTACAGGCTGATACTTCATGACCTTTGTCTTACTCCCTGCGCGGCTAGCGGTGCCTGGCTCGGCCTGCTTGCCTGCCAAGACTGTATTCAGCCTTCAAGTTATCTGCTCCGCTCCTCGAAAATACATTCCTGTCTGGTAGTTTAGGAAAACATTCTTCCCAGCTGCAGAGCAAAGGGCCCGGCCTCACTGTCTCCATGCAAGTAATTCATAGCTCCCGTTACCATGGTAGGCCCATGGCCCCTCACATCTCATGTAGACACGTAGTTGCATATGCACGCACTAGCAGTCAGTATAGAATAGCCTCTGCCCGAGAGACCTTTCCTTCTAGATAATACAGTTCCTCAAACACAAGATATTAGATATGATTTGGGATTAGGTTGTTCTGACACCCCAGACTTCTGTCTCCTCATGTAGGGCTAAATGTCAAAGTCCCCTTCACCCTCCAGTTCCACGTCAATTACACGTCATGCTGCTGCGCGCGCATCTCTGCCACATATTTCTGCTGACACTGCAGGATTCTTCTATAGATCCACCCACCTGTGATACGTTTCATATGACGTTGTCTAGCACACACCTCCGTGTACGCCCTCATGCACGCCTTCTGTTACGTACATATGTTCTTATCTCGTTTCTCTCAGCTGTTACGCCTTCTGCATCTGTAATGCATTGACTATATATATGATGTTCTGTTAATAAATCATTGTACATGTCCATGTCCATTCCCTTCCTGAACCCTTGTGGTGATGGAACATGCTACCTGGTTCGAACCAATTCCTTTTTAAGGAATAAAACCCCTTTTAAAACCTCAAATGCCCCGGATTCTGCCTCTTATTTTTGACTGAGTTATTCTTATTGAACTTTACCGCATAAATTAAGTATAGGTAATTTAAATTTACCACACTGTGGTTACCCTGAGTGGTGCTGTGGTGGTGCTGTGGTGGTGCTGAGTGGTGCTGTGGTGGTGCTGTTGTGGTGCTGTGGTGGTGCTGTGCTGTGATGGTGAGTGGTGCTGTGGTGGTGCTGTGGTGGTGCTGAGTGATGCTGTAGTGGTGCTGAGTGATGCTGTGGTGGTGCTGAGTGATAATGTGGTGGTGCTGAGTGGTGCTGTGGTGGTGCTGAGTGATGCTGTCGTGGTGCTGAGTGATGCTGTGGTGGTGCTGAGTGATAATGTGGTGGTGCTGAGTGATAATGTGGTGGTGCTGAGTGGTGCTGTGGTGGTGCTGAGTGATGCTGTGGTTACGCTGAGTGGTGCTGTGGTGGTGCTGAGTGATGCTGTGGTGGTGCTGAGTGGTGCTGTGGTGGTGCTGAATGATGCTGTGGTGGTGGTGGGTGGTGGTACTGAGTGGTGCTGTGATGGTGCTGAGTGGTACTGTGGTGATTCTGTCGTGGTGCTGAATGGTGCTGTGGTGGTGCTGTGGTGGTGCTGAGTGATGCTGTGGTGTTGCTGAGTGATAATGTGGTGGTGTTGAGTGGTGCTGTGGTGGTGCTGAGTGATGCTGTGGTGGTGCTGAGTGATAATATGGTGGTGCTGAGTTGTGCTGTGGTAGTGCTGGGTAGTGGTGTGGTAGTGCTGGTTTGTGCTTTGGTGGTGCTAAGTGATGCTGTGGTGGTGCTGAGTGGTGCTGTGGTGGTGCTGAGTGGTGCTGTGGTGGTGCTGAGTGGTGCTGTGGTGATGCTGAATGATGCTGTGGTGGTGCAGAGTGGTGCTGAGTGATAATGTAATGGTGCTGAGTTGTGCTGTGGTGGTGCTGGGTTGTGGTGTGGTAGTGCTGGTTTGTGATGTGGTGGTGCTAAGTGATGCTGTGGTGGTGCTGAGTGGTGCTGTGGTGCTGTGGTGGTGCTGTGGTGGTACTGTGGTGGTGCTGAGTGATGCTGAGTGGTGCTGTGGTGGTGCTGAGTGATAATGTGGTGGTGCTGAGTGCTAATGTGGTGCTGAGTGATAATGTGGTGGTGCTGAGTTATAATGTGGTGGTGCTGAGTGGTGCTGTGGTGGTGCTGAGTGATGCTATGGTTGCGCTGAGTGATGCTGTGGTTGTGCTGAGTGATGCTGTGCTTGTGTTGAGTGATGCTGTGGTTGCGCTGAGTGATACTGTGGTTGCGCTGAGTGGTGCTGTGGTGGTGCTGAGTGGTGCTGTGATGGTGCTGAGTGGGGCTGAGTGGTGCTGTGGTGGTGCTAAATGATAATGTGGTGGTGTTGAGTAATAATGTGGTGGTGCGGAGTGATAATGTGGTGGTGCTGAGTTGTGCTGTGCTGGTGCTGGGTTGTGCTGTGGTAGTGCTGGGTTGTGGTGCTGTGGTGGTGCTGTGGTGCTGTGGTGCTGCTGAGTGGTGCTGTGGTGGTGCTGTTGTGGTGCTGAGTGATGCTGTGGTGGTGCTAAGTGATGCTGTGGTGGTGCAGAGTGATAATGTGGCAGTGCTGAGTGATGCTGTGGTGGTGCCGAGTGATAATGTGGTGGTGCTGAGTGATAATGTGGTGGTGCTGAGTGATGCTGTGGTGTTGCTGAGTGATGCTGTTGTGTTGCTGAGTGATGCTGTGGTTACGCTGAGTGATGCTGTGGTTGTGTTGAGGGATGCTGTGGTTGCTCTGAGTGGTGCTGTGGTTGCGCTAAGTGGTGCTGTGGTTGCGCTGAGTGATGCTGTGGTGGTGCTGCGTGATAATGTGGTGGTGCTGAGTGATAATGTGGTGGTGCTGAGTGATGCTGTGGTTACCTTGAGTGGTGCTGTGAAGGTGCTGAGTGGTGCTTTGGTGGTGCTGAGTGGTGCTGTGGTGGTGCTGAGTGGTGTTGCTGTGGTGGTGCTGTGGTGGTGCTGTGGTGGTGCTGAGTGATGCTTTAGTGGTGCTGAGTGATGCTGTGGTGGTGCTGAGTGATAATGTGGTGGTTCTGAGTGATAATGTGGTGGTGCTGAGTGGTGCTGTGGTGGTGCTGAGTGATGCTGTGGTTGCGCTGAGTGATGCTGTGGTGGTGCTGAGTGATGCTGTGGTTTTGCAGAGTGATGCTGTGGTTGTGCTGAGTGATGCTGTGGTTACGCTGAGTGGTGCTTTGGTGGTGCTGAGTGGTGCTGTGGTGGTGTTGAGTGGTGCTGTGGTGGTGCTGATGTCGTAATTTGACAATGGCCGAGTTAGCGCTTAGCTGTGCTACACGTTTTTCCCCTTAACTTGACTATACTCGAAAACGCCATTTTTTGTGTTATGGCGGCCATTTTAGAGAATGAGCGGCCTCGTGGTCAGCATGCCCTTTAGTCCGATGTCCGTACCACTGACCACTCGACTTTGCCTAGCAACAGGCTATTTTTAGCAACGGTCAAGCCTGTACATGCGCAGTTCCAACTGACCAGTCACCCCTCAGGGATGTGCCGCCAAAACTGACCAGTGGGGTTGTAACCCCTCCCATGAGTTGGCTGTGCTCCAAAAATGACCATATATGTACATAAACTTTGTGTCCTTGTGCCGCCTATCTTTTTATTGCTTGTAAATTGTATAAAAGAGGGACTCACACCAATGTTCGGTGTGATACTTCTTGCATTGCCGAAGGGTGCTGTAGGAATGTACCACCACCCCATGGGGTCTTAATAAACTTGTTCTTTGTACTTTTCAGTTTCCGTGCCAACAGTTCTTTCAGTGGAAACGGGTTATCTACGGAGCATGTAGGCCTTGGGAACCCGATACCACAAATTGGCGACCACGAAGGGACTCATCGGCGACTCGGATGCCCGAAGGAGAGGTCGTGACGAAGGTTTGGAAACTCGCCATGGACGCGTACGCTGCCACCGAGTGACCCGAGTCTTGGCACCCACGGTGTTTCTTCCCTTCCTTCCGATCTGACCTTCCAGGTGGCGCCGGTCTCCGACTGAGTTCTTGATCGTCTGCGTTGCTGGATAAGTGCCGTTTGGCTGATTCGATTAAAGACCTTGGCAGTTGGAACCTGGATATTTGATTTGGGTAAGATTTGTGATCGGTAAGGTAGTCTACGGACGCTTACTGAAGTTCTATGATTTGTGATCGGTAAGGTAGTCTACGGACGCTTACGGAAGTTCTATGATTGTGTCTATGATTTGAGTTAGCTAACATTTGTGACTTTGTGACCTTTGAATCATATGTGTAGTGCACTTCACATAGGCAGGCATGTAGAGATGTTTCTCTAATTTTGCTCGTTTTCCTCTGAGCGGCACATTTGTGTGAAGTACTGTAAGTGCCAGTTTATACGGTATCACGCTTTCGTGATACTTTTTGAACATGCCTGTTTAAAGCACACTCAGAGGGATGTGCTGTCTTGGAAATGGTACCTCAATTAGGTTAGCGGAATCACAGCCGGCTCCCCCAGAAGGAACTCCAAATCGTGAAATGTACATAAAATTTGGCCTTCCACCTATAATGTACAGCAAATTATGGCATAAATACACCAAAACCGACCCTGAATTGCAATGGCCACTACATGGGTCGTTTGATTTACGAAAGGTTCAGTTTGTGGAGCAATGTTTGTTTCAGCGTAGGTCTAGACAGAATATGTTTGATTGTGTACGAATGTGGGAGAAAGCGGTGCGTGAAGGTATGAAACGTGAAGTTGCCTTGGCGGATAAAGAGCAGCGCAAGGCTGCTCGAGATAAGGCTTTACAGCTTGAGGAAAAGGAGGCACAGGAAAAGAAAGAGAGGGAGGAACGGGAACGAAATTTGCAAACGACCGGTCAATTTCCTATTCGGCGACCACTTTATCCTGTCCTTACTAATGAAATTGATGATTTTTCATTACTAGATCGATCACCGCCTCCGTACGTTCCTCCTACGGCTCCGACTGCAGAGTCTGATGATGAAGGACAGGATAAGTCGGGAAAAGGGGACAAGTCCAGTGTCAGGTTATCTGCGGAGAAAAGCGCGGATTTGCGTAGTTGGGCTCGTAAATTGAATACAAATTTTGTAACTGTGTCTGACGTTGTTGCGGAGAGGGGTAAATGGACAGAACGAGAATTGATGTGTTTTTTGACTACTTTGGCTGATGAAGTTGTTACTACATTTCGTAAATATTCGGATACGTTAGAACCTAAGACTGTGTCGGTTCATCGTGAGAATCTAGATAAAGGCTTATTTGTTCTTGCAGATGTTGATACATTTTTCAAGCAACTGATCCAGCTGCGGGATGAGACGTCCAGATTACTGGACGAGCGGAAAAAGAATGAGTCCGGGCCGGAGTCCACTGAGCAGTCTAAGGAGTGTTCTCTCTGGGGTTCAGATAAGAATTCTAGCGTGCATGTTATGCCTATGCGTGAAGCTGCACCTTTGTATGTCCCCCCTAAGGGGGATGGTACAGATGAGGATAAAATGTCGAAGGATGCGAAGGGGTACTTTATATATAAATGGGTGTATACGCCTTGGAATAGAGCAGATGTTATGGCGCTTAAAAATTCTTTGCCTGATCTTCGGAAAAATCCGGCCGCATTTTATGAAGGGGTGGAAGGGGCTATTTCGTCCTGTGTCATTGATATAGATCTGTTTTTTGGGTTAATTCTTCCTCCTGATATGTGGAGATTGATTCGAAAAAATAATGATGAAACACTGCTCGGGGGAACGTGGAAAGAAATAAACCAGGCTGATTTAGACAGGGCACCTGCATGTAAGCCATGTGACTTGATTCTAGACCTTCCAGCGGCTATCTTAACTAAACTGAAAACGCTTGTTCCTTCTAAAAAGATCGATTGGACCATGCTAGCTTCGTGCAAACAAAAGTCAGATGAGTCGGTGTCAGATTTCTTTACACGCTTCGAAGAGGCATTTCATGATTACAGTGGTCAATCGTTAACAGACGATACGGGTAGGCATTTGTTTGTAGATAAGTACGTGGCTAATCTCCTACCGGAGATTGCAAAAAGATTAAAGTCGAGTGAAAGTTCCTGGGCCACGGCGACCCCTGCATCTTTGTTAACCATGGCTCAGTATTATGAGCGGCAGGAATTGGAGGCTAAAGAATGTATTGATAAGAAAGCGAAGGAGTTGAAAACGAAGGTGATGTTGGCACAGGTTCGTGGAACGCATTTTAGAGGGAATGATAGAGGCAGACGAGGAGGGGGTAATGCGTCGTACGGGCGTACGGATATAGCGGAGGATCAATGTGCTTACTGTAAGGAGTTTGGGCATTGGGCTGATGATTGTCCGGTACTTCGTGAGCAACGTAGTCAGCGTGGTCGAGGAGGTGGACGGTCGAGGGGAAGTTACTCGGGGGCGAGAGGCAGCAGAGGTGATCGTAGCAGGTTTGAGGAGAGGGGCCGTGGCCAGATGAGCGTAATACATTTGATAGACGGAACCAGTATCAGATATCAGAAGGTGAGAATGTGGAGCATCAGGATTATGTACATGCATAGGATTGCGTAGGATGGGGTACGGAATCAGTTGAAGTGCCAGTAGATCAGAGTGGTCCATATGTATCAGCGGGCATTTTGGGTTCTACTGATCAGTTTTTAGTCGACACAGGAGCTACTCGTAGCGCTTTGTCTAAAAATTTGGTTCCGAGGGCTCCCCTGTCTGGCGACATGATAACATGTATAGGGTTTGATGGCACACCCACTCCTAGCCCATTATCGAAGCCTCTTGCACTTTGTCTTGATAAATTTTTCAGTTTTGGTCAATTTTTGTTGTCACCCTATACCCCGGATAATATTCTGGGCATTGATTTGCTCAAATATTTTCGAGCAACGATACGGTGCGCTCCGGAGGGAGTGCGAGTTATTTTGAATGATAATTATCCAGATTCAGACAGATTTTGTACTATACAAGAATGTGAAGCATTAGCTTCTCTCCCTCACACGTTATGGGCAACCTCAGATACGGATGTGGGACAGATGCTTATTCCACCTATTCGCATTACTGTAAAGGAGGGAGTGCTTTTGCCACGTGTACCACAGTATAAGATCTCCAGGGAAGGTGAAATTGCCCTGACACACATTGTCCAAGATTTGATCATTGCAGGGGTAGTGGAGGAAGTCCCGTATAATGTTTGCAATAGCCCTATTCTTCCGATCCTTAAGAAAGATACTGACGACAAGGTCTATCGATTTATTATTGATTTGAGAGAAATTAACAAAATTGTCATCCCCCAATACCCGGTGGTGTCTGACATCACGACATTGCTCACATTGGTCCCCCCAACGGCGACGACCTTTAGTGTCATTGACTTGAAAAATGCGTTCTTTTCCATTCCTATCCATCCTGATAGCAGATACTTATTTGGTTTTACGTTAAATAATAAATCGTATAGATTTTGTCGTGTTCCTCAAGGTTACACTGAGAGTCCGAGTATTTACAGCCAGGCTTTAAAAAGACAGCTTGATTCTTTTCAATTGCAATCTGGAGTTGCTCTTATCCAATATGTCGATGACCTTTTGTTAGCTGCAGACACTTATGCACAATGTGAGGAGAGTACGCTTGCCTTGCTTTCCTTTCTGGCTCAGAATAATCACAAAGTTTCGAAGAAAAAGCTCCAATACTGTAGACCCAAGGTGACCTACCTCGGTCATCTTTTGTCTAAGGAGGGGCGTACATTAACATCGGATCGAATTCAGGCGATTCTAGATACACCAGTCCCCCGTACTCAGAGAGATGTCCGGGCCTTCATAGGATTAACGTCCTTTTGTAGACAGTGGATCATGGGGTTTTCTCACATTATCAAACCTTTGTTAGCGTTGCTGTCCAAAACTACACCAATGCCCCTTGAATGGACAGATGAATGTCAATGCTTTCGAACAATTGAGACAGGCCCTTTGCTCTGCACCCGTGTTAGGTACACCAGACTATTCAAAGATTTTCACATTGTACGTGCACGAGAAAGATGGGTGCGCGTTATCAGTGTTAGTGCAAGCACACGGGGATAAGCAGAGGCCATGCGCGTATTTCTCAGCCATTCTTGACCCTGTAGCACGAGGATTACCTGGGTGTTTTCGGGCAGTTGCAGCAACAGCAGTAGCTATACGACAGAGTGAGGGAATAGTATTATCGCACAAACTGTTGGTGCTAGTTCCCCATGCAGTAGATGCCCTGTTAAATCAAACAAAGACTCAGTATCTTACCAGTGCACGTTTAACAGGATATGAGCTTACACTTTTGGCGCCACATATTACACTGAAAAGATGTGCTACCCTGAACCCTGCCACTTTATTGCCCTATCCGGTTGAGGAGGGTCAGGAAGAAAAACATCATGATTGTGTTTTCCTGACCGAGGAACAGACAAAGGGTTGTGTCGACTTACAGGATATGCCACTTCCAGATGTGGATGGGGAACTGTGGGTTGATGGATCGTGTTTGAGGCTGCCAGATGGTACGACTTCCGCAGCATATGCGATCACGACACTTAAGACAGTGGTAGAAACAGCACGGATACCACAAAAATCGGCTCAGGCAGCAGAGCTGATAGCCTTGACAAGAGCATGCGAATTGAGTGCTGGCCTATGTGTGAACATATACACAGACAGCCGGTACGCCTTCGGAGTAGCACATGACTTTGGGCTACTCTGGAGAGAACGTGGGTTTTTAACTTCTCATGGAGTACACATTATGCATGGAGAACTGGTGCGTGATCTCCTAAATGCATTGCTTTGCCCAAAGAAAGTAGCGATAATTAAATGTAGTTCCCATAAAAAGATCACTGATAAAGTGGGTCAAGGAAATGCTTTTGCAGACAGCATAGCAAGACAAACAGCTATGTCCCGAACGGACTCCCCCATGTACGTAACAAAATCACAAGCTGAACGATGGTATGATGCTAGAGCGGAGATACTAGATATTCAAAAATCAGCGACTGAAGCAGAACTTGCGGCATGGGCAGCAGATGGGGTGCTAGATGATGAGGGTTGTTGGAGAAGCAAAGACATGGAGAAATGGAAATTGCCTGCGGCTTACTTGCAAGCGATGGCTCAGATGACACACGGATTAGCACATGTGGGAGCTCTTGCGATCACTCGATTGTTATCACGAGTTTGGGAGCATCCCGAGATTGCCAATACTGCCAAGAGAGTAGTGCAGACCTGTCTGATATGTTTACAACACAATCCTGCGAAAGGGACCCATACTCCGAAAGGAGGGTTCGTTCCACCTTCCGCACCATTTGAGGTACTCCAAATGGATTACATCCAGCTTGAGCGCTGCAATAACCTTAAGTATGTCCTAGTGGTGGTGTGCGCTTTTAGCAAATGGGTTGAGGCCTTCCCCACGCAAGATAATACAGCTTTAACAACAGCTAAGGTGTTGCTCAAGGAGTACTTTCCTCGGTTTGGGGTTTGCAAATTTTTGTGGAGCGATAATGGGCCTCATTTTGTTGGGAAAATTGTGGAGTATGTGCTGAAGGGGTTAGGGATCCAGCAGAAGTTTCATGCTGTGTTCCACCCTCAGTCAGCAGGTCTTGTTGAGCGGTACAATGCTACGTTGAAGCTGAAACTGGCCAAGATTGTGGCGTCCACGTCATTGAAGTGGCCGGATGCTTTACCGCTAGCATTGCTCTCTCTTAGATCAGTGCCCCACTCTCGAACAGGCCTCACACCGTATGAAGTGGTGTTTGGAAGGCCTATGAACATATGGGGAGTGCCTAAGCCGCGATTGATTCATGATGTGCCTTGAATAATGATGAACGATTATTTGGCACGATTAACAAATGATTTGCTTTCTATTCATCAACAGGTTCGAGAAGCGCTCCCTGACAATTCTACTGGAGAGGCTCACAATCTCCGTCCTGGGGATTTTGTTATGGTCAGATCGTTTGAGAGGGCGAATAGCTTGGAACCGAGGTGGCGTGGCCCCGAGCAGGTCCTCCTGGCTACTCGAACAGCTGTACGAGTGACCAACAGAAAGCGGTGGGTGCACTCAACTTACTGCCGTCGTGTTTCTCCGGATCTGGTGAATCCTGCCGTGCTGACCGACTACAAGGAGATTCTGGATAAAGAAAAGAGCCCAGCTGTGACATCGGCCGAAGTCGAGGGAGCCTTCCCGGACCATACCGTTTCTGGACGACAGCGTTACGATCTGCGGCCACGATAAGGAGAAGATTTTTTGCCACGATAAGGAGAAGATTTTTTTGGGTTTTCGAGACTGGTTGGTTACCGCTCTGGGGTTTGTGAAACGGAAGCCGGGAATCTCAAGGGAGGGGGATCAGTTCTGCCAAGAGTAGCGACAGCCGTCTTGACCCCGGAGAAGAAAACAACGGCTACCTCGGAGCTCAGCACCGTATTTTTCTTTTTTTAGATATATATATATTTGAGACATTGTGAACTCTTTGAACTATGGCGTCTTCTGCATCACGAGACAAAAGAATACTTGGTGCCATCCTGTTTGTCTTGACAATCGTGGTGATAGCAGTAATAGCCTGGGTAGTGGAACTTGTGGTGCCTGTACGTGAACATCTGCTGCCGACTACCCCGGCTCCATCTGAACATTTTCACTTCACTTTGCCTTACCATGAAGAACAGCATCGACAGACTTATTTGAACAATAGCTTTATTCAGATTTTGCATCATACTCACAATATGACGAACACTTCAAATTGCTGGGTGTGTGGGATGTTGCCTGGGCATCAGAAGAAAGGGGGCACTCCACTCATTCCACTCCCATTTTCGCATAATGGTTCCTGTAACGCCTGGTACACTCTTCTTTTCACTTTACGATGGCCAACGAAAGGGGGGGTGCTCTTCCGTTCGAACAAAGTTTGCTACCATGACCGAGATGGGTATCCACGAGCTGAGGGTACTCGATTTGAATGGGAAGAGTACCGCCCCGATAATGTGTCTGCACCTCGTGTTTACAGCAATCAAAGGAACATTAATATGTCCAGTACACATGTTATTAATGTCATCACTACTAAGGCAGACCTTTGCATTCGTAATAAAGGCACGATCCCGGTGGGGAAAAGTGAATGTAACACTACACTTACATTTGACAGTCCAAACGGTATATCATTTGTGGCATCCCGAAATATGTACTTTATTTGTGGCAATAAAGGTTACCATCAGCTCCCTTTAGGATGGTTAGGCACATGTTATGTATCGTTTGTGTTGCCCCCTGTATTCATCGCCCCACCAATGTACCATAATGACTATATTATATTATCTATCATGACTTTGTACTAAATCGTGTTAAACGTGCTGTGGTCTTGGATGACATCGATCAGACTGATACTGCCTTACAGCATTATGTGGACTTTAATTTGGGATTGTTTTCCTTTGTGGGGGCTGCATTGAATAGTCGGAAAATACGACGGCTGACCCGTGTTGTTGAGGCTGTAGCCAATGATACTGCTATTGCATTGGGGAACATAACAGAAGAACTCCAAATTTCTAAGGTTGTTACGCTCCAAAATCGCATGGTTCTAGATGTGGTTCTAGCTGACCGCGGGGGGGCATGTAGAATTATCGGAAGTAGCTGCTGTGTGTACGTGCCAGATAATTCGCCTTCAGTTTATGATGCCATTTCAAAATTACACAAAATAGCTGCTGAAATACACCCGGACAATGGAACTTGGACTCTTTCAGGGTGGTTCTGGTCGATGCTTACCACGTGGGGTTGGAAACTGCTGACGATTTTATGTATCATTGTTGGGATACTGTTCTTTGTATGTTTATGTATACAATGTGGCCCAGCTTTATGTTCCATGTGTTTATCGGCTTGCATACCATCAAGACGAGCTCTTGCTCAAAACAAAATAATGCTTCATAAAGAAGTAGCTCAAATAATGCTAATTGATATTGAAGATGAACATCCCGATTACGTCCACTATGAGGTAGCTTCAGCTAAACGCTAAAAGGGTCGTCTGTCGTAATTTGACAATGGCCGAGTTAGCGCTTAGCTGTGCTACACGTTTTTCCCCTTAACTTGACTATACTCGAAAACGCCATTTTTTGTGTTACGGCGGCCATTTTAGAGAATGAGCGGCCTCGTGGTCAGCATGCCCTTTAGTCCGTTGTCCGTACCACTGACCACTCGACTTTGCCTAGCAACAGGCTATTTTTAGCAACGGTCAAGCCTGTACATGCGCAGTTCCAACTGACCAGTCACCCCTCAGGGATGTGCCGCCAAAACTGACCAGTGGGTTTGTAACCCCTCCCATGAGTTGGCTGTGCTCCAAAAATAACCATATATGTACATAAACTCTGTGTCCTTGTGCCGCCTATCTTTTTATTGCTTGTAAATTGTATAAAAGAGGGACTCACACCAACGTTCGGTGTGATACTTCTTGCATTGCCGAAGGGTGCTGTAGGAATGTACCACCACCCCATGGGGTCTTAATAAACTTGTTCTTTGTACTTTTCAGTTTCCGTGCCAACAGTTCTTTCAGTGTAAACGGGTTATCTACGGAGCATGTAGGCCTTGGGAACCCGATACCACAAATAGTGATGCTGTGGTGGTGCTGAGTGGTGCTGTGGTGGTGCTGAATGATGCTGTGGTGGTGATGGGTGGTGGTTCTGAGTGGTGCTGTGATGGTGCTGAGTAGTACTGTGGTGATTCAGTGGTGGTGCTGAGTGGTGCTGTGGTGGTGCTGAGTGGTGCTGTGGTGGTGCTGATTGATGCTCTGGTGTTGCTGAGTGATAATGTGGTGGTGCTGAGTGATAATGTGGTGGTGCTGTGGTGTTGCTGAGTGATGCTATGGTTGCGCTGAGTGATGCTGTGGTTGTGCTGAGTGATGCTGTGGTTGTGCTGAGTGATGCTGTGGTTGCGCTGAGTGATACTGTGGTTGCGCTGAGTGGTGCTGTGGTGGTGCTGAGTAGTGCTGTGAAGGTGCTGAGTGGGGCTGAGTGGTGCTGTTGTGGTGCTGAGTGGTGCTGTGGTGGTGCTAAATGATAATGTGTGGTGCTGAGTGATAATGTGGTGGTGCGAAGTGATAATGTGGTGGTGCTGAATTGTGCTGTGCTGGTGCTGGGTTGTGCTGTGGTAGCGCTGTGTTGTGGTGCTGTGGTGGTGCTGTGGTGGTGCTGAGTGGTGCTGTGGTGGTGCTGAGTGATGCTGTGGTGGTGCTGAGTGATGCTGTGGTGGTGCTAAGTGACAATGTGGTGGTGCTGAGTGATGCTGTGGTGGTGCTGAGTGATGCTGTGGTGGTGCTGAGTGATAATGTGGTGGTGCTGAGTGATAATGTGGTGGTGCTGTGGTGGTGCTGAGTGATGCTGTGGTTGCGCTGAGTGATGCTGTGGTTGCGCTGAGTGATGCTGTGGTTGTGCTGAGTGATGCTGTTGTTGTGCTGAGTGATTCTGTGGTTGTGCTGAGTGATGCTGTGGTGATGATGTGCTGACTAACAAGCGATGATATTTCTCAATAAGCAACACCCTTTGCAAGGGTATGGAGGATACATGGCAAACAGACTCTTGCTGAAGCCCTCCTTGCCTTTCAGACGTATAAACCTGCAGGCAAAAAATATTTCCCCATAGTACAATCTGCATCTGTGCATAGAAGTTAGGACTAGAGATATAAAAACAGCAAAAGAAAGTTATGGCATATGAAACTGCGCTCCACAAGGACACTGACTGAGCTAAATAAAGAAATGTGCTCATATCGCTTCACTTGGGCTGTGGTGAAATCTCAGCAGTTGGTACACTGCAGTTGGCATACAGTCTGTGGCAGTCATTTCAGAAATAACAGCCAGGGGCAACTGTTGGAACAATCCGAGTGCGAAAATCTATGCAAGGAGGATGAATAGGCAGATCTGCACCAGGCCCCTGCCCATCACATGTTAGAGGAAATCGTAGTACAGGCATCAAAACAGCTGTGAAAAGTTCACATTGCAAGTCTAATAAAACTGTAACAAGCGACCAAACAGGAGTAAACATACACACTAAAGTCACAAATCTATACATAAAATTCCACTCATCACCAAAAACAATTATAGCGCTCATTACCAAAACACACTTTTGAACAAGCTTGAAGACACAGCAGGAGGAAAAAAGTATTCAAATGGACGCCGATTTCCATAAATACATTTATGAGAAACTGAAGAGGTCTTGGTGCACATTGCAGGCCCACCCCTTTCAAATATGGGCTATTAAACAAAGTTATGTGACGGCTTTGTGGAATTCAAAAGTAATACAAATGTTCTAAGAGGCTAGTAGGTAACCCACGCCAAGTTCTGATAGATTACAGCAATTAATCCACCGTTCACAAATATCCCTCACCTCTTTATTTTTTTGACGTAGATAAACTAGAGCTGCTCAAAGTAGCACTACTATAATTAATAAAGGTGACCAGTGTCTACTCTGTTTCCCTATAATAAATCCGATTTAGATCAGCCCGCGTTATTTCATGGCATGTACGTGTGAAAAATCATCGCCAATTGTTCGCTTTCACAGAAGGACTACATGTTCGTACAATGGTGTACCTACATCCTCATGTGATAAAACCTCAAAACGACCATGCTGGGTTGGAGCAGTTCGTCTGGCACTAAATCCTTCTTTGCAAAAATAGACATTCATTTTACTTTCCCCGAGCCCTGGCTTACTTAAAATAAATACAAGTCTACAATTAGAAGAACAAAGGAGCTAAAAAAAAACACAACATGATTTGGTTGTAGCATCGAACAGGGAATATCCTGGTGATATGTCAGTGGGTGGATACAATGTAAACAGCTCGGGCAGGGATACAAGGCAGTGAAAGGGGGATGCACTTGTTTTACAAAAAAAGCAGCGAGAACCCTGATGCAGCCAAAAGGGGAATCTTTGCCATTGAGGCTGGCTGTTGGATGGATATTAAAGAATACCAGCAAACTTTATCACAATAAATGTTGAATACACTGTTGCTTTGCCATCTGCCTACTTGTCAGCCAAACAGAACATTATGCGATATTTGCCCAGCTACTTACATGTTTGTCACTAGGAAGGAGGCATTTACACTACGTTAAATAAAAGACCTGCAGCCACAAGGCGAGCCAGTTTGGAGAAATGCGAGACATGGCCGGCGGCCGTGGGCAGTGAATAATTAGGGGGGGGGGGAAATGTTATGTTATGTTATGTTAATAAAAATTTATAGAGCGCGCGTACGCCCGAGGGCTTCTTGGCGCTGGTACGATAAAAAACATAACAAGAGGTGAGTCTGCCAGAGGAGTTGCCTGAGAAATGCCTGAGGCCGAGCGAGCGCATGCTGGGGAAAGCTTCAGAAGCCTGTGGGAGGGAGGCTGATTGCTTTGATGTGGACGCAGATGGTGCCAGTTCGATCACACTAACTTAGGAATAACTTGAAACAAATAATCCGGAGCCCCACAGACAGAACAGTTAAAAAGAAAATACAGCCATGCTGAACTAGGGATTTGTAAATAATTTTATGAAGCATATTGAGCTCCATTTTATCTTTCACTTTCTAGTGTGTTTACAGCCACATGCGATTCTGCACTGCAATATGTGCTAATTTGGAATACACTTCTTGATAAAAAAGGCGCATGCGCATATCACGTGTCTGGGCCTTCATTCTTGAGGGAAATCTGTGGATACATCATGTGCAGGATGGCAGGCTGCATGGATCCAAAAAGATGCATATTTTCTACAGATGTTAGTTCACTGCCCAGCGCGAGCAACGTGATGATTGAGACAGGGCATGCGCGCCACATCAGGTCAGACCAGACTAGAGGAATCCGAAGTAGTCGGCAGGGGGAGAGTGAGGAGCAAGGCGCAGGACCTTCTCAGGTCCCAGGGGGAGCCTGCCGGCCTCTCCCATGCCTACCCCCATTAACGCCTCAATCGATAGAACAGATAGTCAATTAATTTAAAGTGACAGTTTGATCCGGGGAAGATTCATTTCCATTTTAAACAGACCAGCAAAGCCGGGATGTTTTGACTGATCGGCCCTGGACGCAAAACACCAGCTGCGGGGACCGAGAGGCGCGGCAGTGCAGGGCGAGAGGGTCGAATGCGGGGGCGCTACAAGTGCTGGCAAAATTAGGAGTGGCTGATGGGAAGAAGAGAAGAGGGCACAAATGAGGCAAGAAAAACAAATATTTCGCATAAGTTTGACAGGAGAACCATAAAAACACTTAAATGGACGAATAATATCAACATTGTGTATTTTGTCAACTTACACTACATGCACGATGCTTACTGGTAGTTGACCTCGGTAGATAGAATGTCTTCTGTGAGATTTTCGAAGGTAATGGGTGCGAATGCTCATGAGATGGGAGATTAAACTGCATGCTGCAGGTGTCTTATTTTACTTAATGTTATGTACCTGAAAGCACAGAGACCTGGAAAGGAGACCGCTGTAAGTAACCTGCTGGACACAGATGGGGATTTACGAAACTTTAAGCAGTTTGGTCTTCCTACAGGCACTTGTGGTGCATGCATTTACAGTGAGAAATAAATGGAAAGGAAAGCAAGCGAAAAGGGAAGAGGGGTCACATGAGAAAGAAACCCAGATATAGGAGCACTGCGTGAGGAAAGAGCAGAAAGAAAGGGTTGCGAAACAAGTTAAGTAATGAATGGGAAACATCATGAACCGAGACAGGAGTAGAAAGCGACGAATGTAGGACGGGGGTGGCGGGAAGGGGAAAGATACTGAGGAAACTGAAGGCATAACAGCTACTACTCAGCATTGTTCCCGGACCCTTGCTAGCATCTGCCACCAACAACCACGCAGTGCCTATCTGTAAAAGAATAGGTGGCCATGAGTAACCTAGAAATGGTCGCATGCAATTTCAACAAGCATTGACGCCCCGCGGCAATAAAAAAGAACAAGTCGGATGGGGTGGGGGAGAAGGGGAGTGAGCGAGTGGGAGGGAAGCGCTGGCTCTCGGCATTGTGTGGGCGGGGGTCGCATTCCTTTGAAGTGTGAAGCAGGAAGGCGGCTCGGGAAGCAAATGGAAAGCGCGTGCACGGACACACATGCACTTGGCAAAATCCGCCTGGTTTAGCTTTCTGGTTTCACCGCAGTAGGTCTTTCTGCGAGACCTAAAAATGAAGAAGGATACAGATACTGCCAAATCCATGGGAGCTTTACAGTTTGCACAGGCTAAAAGTTCTTTTCATCGCTCCTTCTACAGAGGAGGCTCCAAACAAACTGGAGCAGACAATACAGCATCCTTCAAATCTAACACACAAACATCCTCTAACAAGGGATATTTCAGAGGTAATTATAGAGGAAACAACATCAAACGAAGAGGTCAGGGAAACAGCAATAATCAAACCTCTTCACCCACAAAACAGTGACTTTCCTCTGCTCCCCCAACGGCATTCCACTCCTGTTGGGGGCAGATTAACACAGTTCCTACCTGTTTGGAATTCCATCACAACAAGCAAGTGGGTAAGACAGATTATCCAACATGGCTACTGCCTAGAACTTACAGCAACCCCTCCACACATACCACCCAGACAGCGTCCAATGTCTGCAGAACACCTTACTCTGCTCAAACAAGAAGTCTTGTCACTTCTTCTAAAGAACGCAATAGAAATAGTTCCTTTACAACACCAAGGAACAGGGGTTTACTCGCTGTACTTTTTAATACCCAAAAAGGACGGGACACTAAGACCAATTCTCGACCTCAGGTCCCTCAACCATTACATACTATCAGATCTTTGTCCCATGATCACTTTACAACAAGTGCTCCCACTGCTGCAACAAGGTGATTTCCTTACAACACTAGATCTAAAAGACACCTACTTTCAGATTCCTATACATCCTGCTCACAGGAAATATCTAAGGTTTGTACTAAAAGGACAGCATTATCAATTCAAAGTCATTCAATCAGTGTGTTCAACACACACACCAGACAATTCAAACATTGCACGACTTAGGGTTTACAATAAACTACACCAAGTCGCACCTACACCCCTCTCATACACATCTGTATCTAGGGGCTACAATAAACACGTTTACAGCTCTAGCGTTTTCCAGTCCAGCAAGGATACAGAGCATTCAAACCTTAGTCACAACCTTCCAACATCAACACTCACTCCAAGCCAGAGTAGAGTGTTCATGAGACAAATAGGCATGATGGCATCTTGCATCTTCATAGTACCATATGCAAGACTGCAGATGGCGTCCATTACAGGAATGTCTAGCACAACAGTAGAACCAGGCTCTAGGGCAACTAACAGACCTGGTGTTGGTAGACAGCCGCACACATCGCTCTCTGCAGTGGTGGAACACCAAAAACTTGACAAGAGGGCGGCCGTTCCTCGAACCTGTTCCACAAATAGTACTCACAGCAGACACATCTCTCACAGGATGGGAAGCCCATCTCCTACATCATACAACTCGAGGACAATGGAGCACTAAACAAAGACTGTTCCATATCATCCACCTAGAGCTGCTAGCAATATTCTTAGCACTCAAAACATTCCAAGTACAAGTACAAAACAAAGCTGTCTTAATCCGGATGGGCAACATGACAGCAATGTATTACATACAAAAACAGGGAGGGACACACTCTCTACAACTGTCCCAATCGCACAGAACATTTGGAGATGGGCCATTCCACAAAACATATATCTGTTAGCAGAGCACCTTCCAGGGGTTCACAATCAGATAGCAGATCTGTTGAGTTGGCAGACACAACAAATTCACAAATGGTAACTACATCCGCAAGTTCTTCAACCATTCTTTCACAAGTGGGGGCATCCAGACATAGATCTGTTCGCCACACACACAAACAGAAAATGCCCAATCTTCGCCGCCAGTTTTCCACAACCATTGTCCAAGGGCAATGCGTTATGGATGAATTGGTCCAGCAGAGTTGCGTAGGTTTTCCGCCACTACCACTTATACCACTAGTGGTACGCAAGCTCAGACAACAGTCTCTCAAATTAATCTTGGTAGCTCCCACATGGGCACGCCAACCGTGGTTCACCACACTGCTGGAACTTTCCCTAGTTCCACATCAAAAAGTTACGCCTAACACCATCTCTGTTAACACAGAACCATGGAGACATCAGGCATCCAGACCTAAATCAACTGAATCTGGCGATCTGGCTCCTGAAGTCTTAGAGTTTGGTTATCTTAACCTACCTCCAGACTGTATGAACATCATTAAAGAAGCTAGGAGACCTACTACCAGAGCTTGTTACGCTGCTAAATCGAAAAGGTTTGCCATTTATTGCATCAATAACCAAATTGATCCCCTGGATGCTTCTATCCAGAATTTCATTTGCTACCTTTTACAGTTACAAAGATGTAACTTGGCATATTCATCCATACGCGTGCACCTTGCAGCAATTGCAGCATATTTACAAAACAGACCACATCTGTCTCTTTTTAGAGTACCAGCTATTAAAGCATTTATGGAAGGATTAAAAAGAATCATCCCCCCAGGTTACCACCTTCTCCAGTGTGGAACCTAAATATTGTTCTTACAAGACTCATGGGACCACCATTTGAACCTTTACACAAATGTGAACTGCAATTCCTCACATGGAAAACAGCTTTCCTTATTGCTATTTCCTCTCTTAGAAGAGTAAGTGAGATACAAGCTTTCACTATACAAGAACCATTTTTACAACTACATCGGAACAAATTGGTTCTAAGAACTAATCCTAAATTCCTTCCAAAAGTCATTACTCCTTTTCATTTAAACCAATCTGTAGAGTTACCTGTGTTTTTCCAAAACCACGACTCTGTAGCAGAAAGAGCTCTATACACACTAGATGTTAAAAGAGCTCTTCTCTACTATATACATAGGACTAAATCCTTTCGAAAAACAAAACAATTGTTTGTATCTTTCTCCCCACCTCATAATGGCAATCCCATCTCTAAACGTGGACTTGCAAGGTGGATTGTAAAATGTATAGAAGTATGCTATCAGAGAGCAAAACGTACATAAACAGTTCCTCCTAGGGCACACTCCACACACAACCTAGGAGCCTCTATGGCTTTCTTAGGGAAAATCCCCTAGAAGACATATGCAAAACAGCGACCTGGTCTCCAACACACACTTTCACTAAACACTACTGTGTTAATGTGCAAGCCTAGCAGCAAGCTGCAGTTGGCCAAGCTGTCCTTAAAACTCCCTCTCAAACTACTGCAACGGATACAGGTGACCACCGCTACGGGAGACACTGCTGCACAATCGATGCAAAGTGTAGTATCTGCAGCTCATATGCCTTGAACGGAAAATTGTGGCCCTCTGCAAATAACACTAAACATCTTTTATGTGTACGGCATCCATTTTTATTTGGACATGAGTTGCATTTTACAACATCCAGTTGATTCAAGCCTCTACGTCCACTTTCTTGTGTGTAATCCATCACCTCCCCAGGATCATTTTTCAGTAATCTCCCAAATAGTTCCTTTTATCACATCCCCCTTTACCTCTTGTCAATCAATCAATCAATCAATCAATCAATCAAAGCATTTATATAGCGCACTACTCACCCGGAGGGTCTCAAGGCGCTAGGGGAGGGGGGTCCGCTACTGCTCGAACAGCCAGGTCTTGAGCTGCTTCCTGAAGGCAAGGTGGTCCTGGGTCAGGTGGAGGTGGGTCGGGAGGGAGTTCCAAGTCTTGGCGGCCAGGTAGGAGAAGGACCTTCCTCCTGTGGTGGCTCTTCGGATGCGGGGGACGGCGGCGAGGGCGTGGCCGGTCGATCGAAGCTGGCGTGTGGAAGCGTAGAAGTTGAGGCGGCTGTTGAGGTATCCTGGGCTTTGGTTGTGTAGGGCTTTGTGTGCGTTGGTGAGGAGACGGAAGGTGATTCTCTTGTTGACCGGAAGCCAGTGCAGATCTCTCAGGTGTCCGGAGATGTGGCTGCGACGGGGGATGTCCAGGATGAGTCGTGCTGAGGCGTTCTGAATCCGCTGGAGTCTCTTCTGGAGTTTGGCGGTGGTTCCGGCGTAGAGGGAGTTGCCGTAGTCCAGACGGCTAGTGACGAGGGCCTGGGTGACCGTCTTCCTGGTCTCGGTGGGGATCCACCAGAAGATCTTACGTAGCATCTTGTTAACATGTTATCCTTTAAAGACTTATACCTCTTAAATCTGTCACACAAAGAACTTGTAACATAAACATGTTGAGGAGAGTTAAGGAACTGGGGGTATATTTACAATAAAGTGGCAAACCGTGTTGTTGAGCCAAGAAGGCTAACAACATGCTCCGTCACTTTAGAAATGCAGAGCTGCGCCATATTTACTAGCTGCCTAGGGCCTATGCAGGCACCATTGGAACATAGTACAAGGCTGTCCTCGGTGCGGCCCTCGTCGATGTTGTACATAGTCTCTGTGTTCAGCCGTCGCCTCGTGCCTGGCTGGAGTCTCGAGTCTCGTGCCTGGAGTTTCTTGCCCCGCGCGCTCATTCTTGAAGGCAGTTCTGTGCTTCCACCAAAGTCGGATGCGAGAGGAAACTTAATGTTGTCGAAATGCAGTGATGGATTATTTGTTCCACTTTTTTTAGTAGTGCAAAATGAGGCAGTCTTGTAGCTTGGTTAGCACTTTTGCATTCCTCACGAGTACCCATTACTTTTGTCAGAAACCTCACTGAGCTCTTAATTGAGCCATTTAAATGCAGAGGGCGAGGGCAGGGATCACGCTCAGCACAAAGGAGGGGGAGGACTTGCGGCTGCAATTTCAATGAATCCCATCCTTGGTGGCGGTGCGGCGCCCCAGGCTTCTTATCACGGCGCACCGGGGCGCCGCGGCGCACACTTTGGGAACCACCGGTGTTAGGGGCTCAAAACACCCCAATTATGGGGAGCGGTATTTTTGGGACAATATATGTTTTTGTTTGATTAATTTTGATAAGTCTTATTTTTAGTGTGGTTCATGAACTATAGAAAAAATACTCCTGAAATGTCATAAGCCCCACCTCCTGCACACAGCCACGTCCCTCCCGCTCTCCCAGTCCTTGCCATAAAGTTTTTGAGGGGGGCCAAACCTGAAAACATTTTGCTTAGGGCGGCTCAGAGCAAAAAGGTTTGAAGACCTCGGTTCTAGCGGTTGGTGTACCAAGTCCCTGCTGGATTGGAGTACTTTAGTGCAACTTATCTTGATGATATTGCTGTCTTTAGCTCCACCTGGCAGGATCACCTGATCCACCTTGTGAAGGTTTTAAATGCCCTGCAAACTACAGGCCTAACTATCTAGGCATCCAAATGCCAGATAGGACAGGGCACTGTGGTGTACTTGGGCCACCTTGTTGGTGGAGGCCAGATAGAACCCTTACAGCCAAGAACCAGGCCATCCTGGACTGGGCAGCTCCAACAACCCAAACCCAAGTCAGAGCATTCCTTGGCTTTACTGGATACTGCAGGAGGTTTGTGAAGGGATATGGGTTCATTGTGCCTCCCCTCACATAACTCACCTTCAAGAAGATGCCCAAAAAGGTAAACTGGACAGTTAGTGTCAAAAGGCTTTTGACACCATGAAAGAGGTTATGTGCACAGCACCAATTCTCACAACTCCAGACTATGTCAAGCAGTTCATTGTGCAGAGTGATGCCTCTTGAGCTAGGGATATGAGCGGCCCTAACCCAGACCAATGTTGGAGGCCAAGACCAGCCTGTTGCTTTTATAAGCAAAAGGCTTCTCCCCAGGAAGCAGCGTTGGAGTGCCATTGAGGGGGAGGCCTTTGCTGTGGTTTGGTCCCTGAAGATATCAAGACCATACTTGTTTTGTACTCACTTCCTATTTCAAACTGATCACAGACGGCTCATCTCCCTACAGAGAATGGACTTTATAGTGGAACACAGACCTGGGACTGCCCATGCCAATGCAGATGGATTTTCAGGTTCTTCCACTTGGAAAATGAAGACTCCCTAGGGAAAGGTTAGTCTCGTCCTTTTTCATTTTGGAGGGGCGGGGGTGAGAAAGAGCCCTCTTTCTGTATGGTTGCCCCCACTATTTTGCTGAATTGCTGATGTACTTTGACTGAATGTGCCCTGGGCTCAGCTAATCAGGTACCCAGGGCCTATGTTCTTTCCCTAAAACTGCATTGAATCCTAAACCCAAGTGGCATCTCTGGCCACATGTCAGCCCCTGGTAAATGGTACCCTAGGTAGCCAGGGCACTGTGACCAGAGAAGACCCCTGAGGTCTGCAGCACTTATTGGGCCACCCTCAGGGACCCTGTACCCTGACACATACACACTGCATTTGCAGGCTGCGTGTCTTGGTGCCGACCAAAGAGTCAACATGGCACACATCCTTGTGTGCCATGCCTTTAAACCACTGCCCTAGCATACATCAGTCACCCATCTAGATGGGTGCACTGTACCAGTGGTGAGGGTACAGGGCTAATGCACCTAGTCCATTAAACTCACACTGATGCCAGTGTGGGTTTTAATTGAAAAATGCACACAGAGGGTATTTTAGAGATACCCACCTGTAGTGTCCAGGCTGAGTGGCTGCTTTCAGCTGCCACCACCAGACATGTTTCTGGACCCCTGGGTCGAGAGCCTGCTGCTCTCTGGGGCCTGAGACAATGCACATCCTGGGACGAGGTGCCAAGCCTCCTCCAGGATGGGAAGGGGTTCATAAAGGGGAAGCTTCAAAGTCTTGCCGCCTTTGTAAGCTTCCCCAGGCCGATTGCTGCTTTCATCAACTGGTCCCCACTGGTTCTGACCCCCACTTTGGGCAGTAGAACTGGTGGGAAAAACAAGTGGCGAAGAGAGGTGTGCCCACCTCTGCCAACTTCACCACTCAGTTGTGGGAGGCGAGGTGAAGCACAACTTTTAGTACATGCCCCCCTTCCACTGGAGGTTAGCATAATAGGGGGTGTACCCACCCCAGGGAAGGGACCCATTGGTCCCTGCCTTTTACCTACATGTAGCACCCCTCAATCTAGTATTTAGGGGCACCCCTGAGCCATGCTTCCTCAGATCCAGACAAGAAACAAGAAGAAAAGAAGGACCAAACAGCTGTGCAGCAGATAACAAGAGGAAGACACCCACTGACTTGGCCCCAGCCCTACCAGCCTGTCTCCACCGCAAATCTGCTCCTGAGAAATCCTGTGTGTCCTGCAGCCAGCAACCTCGACAACCCCAGAGGACCTGCCTGCCTTCACTTCCAAAGACGGCTTCTTCCATGAACACTAGATTTCCTCAACTGCAATCTGTCAGCAGCCGGAAACCGTGAATTCGCCCCAGTCTGCACCCGCCGTCCACGGCCCAAGCTCGAGTGGGAAAACCCCACGAAGAGGTCACCCTGGCGAACCTGAACCGGGATCCGGCAATCCCTGACCTGCCCCAAGCCTCCAGCCGACGCCTGCAGCTTAAATCCAGTAGGCCCCCCTTACCGCGACCAGGAGTTGGTAAGATCTGACCCCAAAAGGCACCCCTGCACCCTACACGGCACAGCCTTGTGTGCCAAAACCAACGGCGCCTAACCAACTCCTAACTTCCCAACTTACCTCTCGACGTGGTGGTTGCACCCAGAAGTCCTTTGTCTCCCTGCCTGCACTGCTTTTGCAAACCGTAGGTTCTCCATTGGGAACAACAGGGCATCCAACGTCAAAACCGCACTCTGCTCCCGGATGCCCTGGTGCCGCTTAGGGTGCACCTTTAGTGCTAATTTGTTTCCCTATTTCCCCTGAGCTAAACTCCAGGAGCTCCGCTTACTCATCCCAGTGGCCTGCTTGCCAGCAGCCACCAACCAGAGGCTCCCTATCCCCCAGTGGATAAAATTGGGCCTCAACACTCTGCACCTGGCCGCCCTAGTGCTGCTAAGGGTGTCACAAGAGTGCATCACTGACCCTGGGGGATCCCTGATTAGCCCAGTATTGGAACTTTCATAGATTCCCATGCTTTGTATCATTCCCCGTCGTCGGAATGAGAGCCTTGGTAGTATCACAACCATAGAAACAAAAGAGAAAAATAGGCCTAGGCCTCATCTCATTTTGTATCCTATCACCCTCTTTGTGTAAAAGAGACCAAACTTTTGTCAGGACCAATCAGAGCAGCCTCACCCCATAGAACCTTCCTGAGAGAGCTCAGAGCCTTAGATATTTCTACCGCACGTTGTGCTAGGGAGTCTCCAGTGAGCTCTGCTCAGTTTTTCATTCCATTCTACTTATTTCTTCAACTTTTCATCTACAAACAGAATATGTCTTGACAAGGAGAAGAAGGCCTTATTCAGGTCCTGTGCGTCTTGTGGGAAAAAGAGGCTTTTTGTAGAAGATAAGCATGAAAGCTGTATTTATTGCTTATACCCGGACCACAAGGCCACAGACTGCAAGATTTGTAGAACCTTCTCTACAAAAACGTTGCGAGACAGGGAGGGCCGGCTATTGACCTGGCTTCAGAAGATGAAGACTCGGAAGGAGGTGCTCTCATCGGATGAAGAAGATTCAACATCTGTATGTATGTATGTATATGTATAGGCATTTATATAGCGCACTACTTACCCGGAGGGTCCCAAGGCGCTTCGACCGCTGCGAAACCCTTCCTGGCTTCCCTGAGAGATGGTCCCTTAATGGGTATCTCCAGGGTAAGACCAGGCATCCCCGGCGGTCTGGTGGGGCCGTTAGTGAAGATGAGGCAAGCTAATGCCCAGAGTTGCCGAGTGTGATCGCTGATCAGAGTAGGCACCGAGGCGAGAGAATTATCGAGTCTGCTGACCCTGGTCCAGAAACCTGCCGCGCCGGGAATCGAACCCTGGTCCCGGGCCGTCCTCTGCTCTTGGTCTGTCTTTATCTCGGAGATCCAAGAAGAGGGGTAGGTCTCATTTCTCTTCTTAAGCCGAGCCCCCTATCAAGGCCCCTCATAAGATCTCTGACAGGTCTGAAAGGGCTAGTCCCATTAAATCTCCTCACGGAAGTGAAAAGGAGAGGCTGGGACAGGCTGCTGGATTGGTGACGGCCACTAAGGACAAAAAGGAGGTTTCTATCACTTCTCTTCCATCCAAAAGGAAAAAACTGTTGAAAAATACTCTGCAGTCACTCCAGGGACCATGCCTGAGAGAAAACGGCGTCCGTCGACGACAAAAACAACAGGTACGTCTACGACAATTACTGCTCTGAAAGCTGCCGCTGTTTCATTGGCTCCGTCCACGGGATGGTCGTCGGTAGCGGTATCGACGTCGACGACTCCGTCGTCGTTTAAAGTACCTGGTTCATCGACCATGACTACTTCCTCGTCGTCAATGATGGTCTCAGGGAAGGTGCTGTTGACGGCCTCGTCGCCTACGAAGACTACGACGACGACAACGACGACTTCGACGATGGCACTGATGGTGATGGCGACGAGTTCGACGACGAAACCGTCGACTATTATACCGTCGACGATAATACCGTCCATGACAATGAAGACTCCGTTGACGAAGTGATGTATACCGTCGACGATTCTATCGGCGATTCCGTCGACGACGGCCTCACCTTCGACGATGGCCCGTTGACGAGTCCGTCGACGGGTCAGAAAATGCAATTTCCAATACAGAAGCTGAAAATTACACCTGAAATGACGTCTCCTAAATGGGTCTCGTCTCTTTCACCAACAATGCTTCTGGATGACAAGTCGGATGAGGAGGAGGAAGGTGGAGGCCATTATGGGGATGCCTACAGTCCCTCGGATTTAAATGTAAAATTGCAAGAGACTGACACAGAGGAATACTATGAGCATACATATGGAGAGTGGAGAAGTGTGGCTCAATGGTTAGAGCGGCAGACCCTGATGCAGAGGTCTAGCCCAGGACCAGGGTTCAATTCCCCGCCTCGGCGGGGTCTTAGGCTCAAAATTCCACAGACCTGATAATTCTCGCCTCCGTGCCTATTCTAATCATGGAGTCCCACTCTGCAACTCTGGGCAATAGCTTGCTTAATCTCCACAACGGCCCCCACAACGCTAAGGATGCCTGGCCTTCACCCTGGGGGTGCCCAGGAGTGGACGCCTCACAGGGAAAGCCAAGACGGGTTCCACAGCGGTATTCGTACAAGCTCCTTGAGACCCTTGCGTGTGAGTAGTGCGCTGTACAAGTATCTATTTACATTTTACATTTGACCCACAGGTACATCACTATGTTCCTCAGGAGCGACGTCCTCCAGGTTTGGGACAGGACATGGTGGCCATGCTGGCCTCTCTGGTCTCTGATCTACAGATGATGCTGCAGGACCTCAGAACCAGGTTTCCTTCAGAACCTTCGATACAGCCTGCACAACCTCCAACTCCGGTGCTGCCGCAGGCGCAGCCAGTTGTTGTACTGCCTCCTTCACAGGTGGTCCCTCTGACGCCACCAGTGGTCATACCAGCGGTCCTCTCACGGACATCAGACCCCAAGCCAGCCAATACCGTTCTGCAGGATACCTCTTCCGATGATGAAGAACATGTAGATCCTTTGACTGATCCATTGCAGGACCCAGACTTGGATCTCGGTGACAGTGGACTAAAGGATGAGGACGCCACTGGACGAGATATGTCCGTGTCGCCGTCGATATAGGGGGGTTCCATAACCTCATGGAAAGAGCGTCGAAAAGGTTCGGACTGCCCATTAAAAGGGAGCAGTCTGAATATTTCCTGTATGATTTCAAAGAACAATACATAAAATCAGTCAAATCCATTCCCATAATTGAACATGTGTGGGAGGAAGGGATCAAGATCATGCAGAATCCGGCCACTGTTATCCTTGTTCTTCCCCGGCTGGAGAAGAAATATATGGCTCCGGATGGCAGTCCTGCATGTCTTCTTGGACAGCCTAAGCCTGATTCTGTGGTCTCGCAGGCCGCACAAAGCAAATCCAAAAACCCATCATTGCCTTTGACTAAGCCTCCAGACAAGGACGGTAGGCACTTGGATAACGTGGGGAAGAGGTTTTCTTCCATGGCCAGCTTGCTTGTTCGAGCAGCAAATGCTCTAGCCATTCTAGGCAGATACGATCGCCAGATGTGGTGTGACTTGGAGCCATTTGTGGAAGAACTGCCGGACTCCGCGAGGGAAGAGGCCAGGAGGGTTCTGATGGAGGGAGAAAAATCATCCTCCGAAGTAATTGATTGTGCTATGGATATAGCTTCAACGGCTTTTCGTGCCTTAGCAGGGTCAGCGGTGTTACGCCGTCAGGGCTGGTTGAGAGCCACCTGGTTTCGTCAGGAGGTCCAAAATAAGATCCTGGACCTCCCATTTGATGGTGAGATGCTTTTTGGTAAGCATGTTGATGATGCCTTGCAAAGTATATAGAAGGATACTGACACGGCGAAGTCATTGGGGTCACTGAACTATCGAAATGTCCCATTTAGAGGTGCACGAGGCAGAGGCTTCTCTTCTTATAGAGGCAACAACCAGCAAAGATATTCCTCGCAGTCTTCGAAGTCTTATAAGACCCAATATTCGAATCAACGCCAGGGACAATCGGCGTCTTTCTCGCCAACTTCCAGGAGGGCGCGACAATGCCAAGAGGCAATAGCGGCCTCCTGGCTCTTACTACTGCTCCTCCCCTCCCAGTCACATCAGTGGGGGGCAGGATATCTTTTTGTCTGAACAGCTGTTAGAGTATAACATCGGACCAGTGGGTCCTGAATATTGTTCAGAGTGGCCATACGTTGGAATTCCAAGATCTTCCTCCAACAAGAGCTACTGGCGCCAACCGCACAAAACATCTGGGACTGTTACATCTCGAAGCCCACCAATTGTTCACCAAGGGGGCAATAGAGCCGGTACCTCTCTCTCAGAGGGGAAGAGGCTTTTATTCCAGGTTCTTCCTGGTTTGGAAGACGGCAGACACTTGGCGCCCCATATTAGACCTACGAGAGCTCAACACCTATCTCATCAAACTATCTTTCAGGATGGTTACTCTCCAAGATATTCTTCCTCTTTTGAGCCCATCCGACTATTTGGCGTCTCTGGATTTAGAAGATGCGTATTTCCACATACCGATACACCCAGCTCACAGATAATATCTACGCTTCAGAGTAGGCAAGAGCCATTTCCAATTCAAGGTTCTTCCGTTTGGCCTTCGGTCTGCACCACGGGTATTCACCAAAGTTAGCACCTGTGGTGGCTTTTCTACAAAAACAATCCCTGGAAGTTTTCCCCTACTTGGACGACTGGCTCGTCAAGGCTCCATCTTTCAAGGAAACTTCTCAAGCCGTTTCAACTTGCATCCAATTGTTCATTCACCTGGGCCTTCAGCTCAACAAGAACAAGTCAGTTCTGCAGCCCTCCAGGTCCGCAAGATGCCTTGTGGCCATTTTGGACACAAAGCGATGCACAGCTAGTCCGTCAGAAGAACGTCAACAAAAATTGATCGTCTCGGCTCGCCAGGTGATGAAAAAGAAATGCCTTTCAGTCCGACTCTACAAGTCCCTGCTCGGGTCGATGTCATCCTGCATACCATTAATACTGCATTGCAGGCTGCGAATGCGTCCTCTGCAGGAAGAGCTAGACAAACAATGGTGCCTGTGAGAAGTTGGCCTGATATGCAGTGCTCACCATGCTATTGATCACTATGTATCAGTCCAAACGACCCTTATTGATGATTGGTTGTAATTCAACCTTATAGACCAGCTATCCTAGTTGCATGGACAAGAGCAGTCTTTAGGCTAAACTCTAGAGGGCGTGTTAAGCCAGCTGTTATACCATCACATATACACCTTGAACACCAAGTGAAAGGACACCACACAAGTTGTTATGAAAATAAAAGGATATTTATTTAGAACACAACAGCCCTGGACTCTTTATGAGGACAGGGTACTAAGCACAATACAAAGCTCTTAAAGAAATACTGAAAGTCGCACAATTTACACAAATGCCTGAGGGGCACGGAAAACCATATACTACAAAAGTGGAATGCAAAATTACTAGCAGGTAAGTACTACTCTCAGAGACTTTAGAAACGCTAGGCCTACAATGCTGAACCCTTAGATTAGAAGCAGGAGGCCTAGGGACGTTGTGTGCAGAGTGGGAACTCTAACGCGTAATGCGGGACAAAGTCTATGGATACTAGTAAAAGCAAAAGTTAGTGTTCTCGGGCGAACCCGACTAGGTAGGTCAAAAACGAAAGTGGATCTAGACACTTAGAGAGTTGGACTACGCTGGAGCACCATGGTACTCGGTTTACCTAGCCCAGGGGCTGCGGCTGCATAGGGTTCAAGTGTCGTCGGGTTTCTTCGTTGACGAACCAGGAGCCTGAAAGAAGAAGTTGCTGGCAGGCGACCAGTGAAGATGGTTGATGTGATCCAAGCCTGGATCGGTGATGGAGACGACCTGTAAGCAGAGGGGACCAAGTTCTGAATCACTAGCCAGTGATTAGATGGGCACCAGGATGGCACTGGATAAAGTCACCTCGACCAGGTGAGTGGGTGACGCTGGGCTCTGCAGTCTCTCGGACCAGGAGGCGTTGTCGGCGACCAGGATGGAGGTGCGAGCTGTCCCACGAAGGTATCTGCTGTCGGCGATGTTGGACCCAGAAGTGGGGCAACAACTCTTGGCAAATGCAAGCCCACGCGGTGGACTCAAAATGGCGTCTGGAGTGGACCAGGAGGGTCCGGGGTGCTCCTCCTCTGTTGGACGGGAGCAAGGGCCAGTCTGGAGCAACCAGACCAGCGATGGAAGTGTCGTAGTTCGTCGTCAAGAGGTCTACAAGCCAGCAGGCAAGTGGCCGGACAACGCGGTGAGCAGCAAAGAGCAGAAGGGCCCCACCCAGATCTCGTGGATGCTGGGGGGGCTGGACTTTGGTGCTGGAGCTGCTCAGGGTTAGGGCTTCTCAAACCCCAAAGCACTCACTCAAGGATCCCTCGGCGGTCGTGCTGGATAAGCGTAGTGCAGTTCTGAAGATGGCCGGTCCCTCGAGGTCTTGTGACACCCACGAATCTCAGCTGGGCTGATGATGCAGGTAGAGGTCAGAGGTGCCAGGGAAGCCGGGTCTCGTCGTGCTGGTCGGTCTGGTTCCGGAGGAAGTACTTGCAGCAAACCGCAGGTTACTTAGTTGATGCCCGCTGATGCAGGTTGACTACTCCTTAGTCACAAGGGAGACATCTTAAGAAGAAGTCTTGAGTTCCTTTCGTAGAAAGTAGTTTCAGGATTCAAAGATTATCTAATTTGGAAGGGTCCCCGCTCCCACCTTTATACTTAAGAAAGGGGCTGGTACTGGACTAGGTCCTGCCCATGGGTGGGACCAGGAAGGGGGGTGGTTACACCCCTCTCCCATGCCGGACTTTCCCCAGCTCAGGGGCTGGTGTGCCCCTGGAACTGGTTCTAGCCGGCCTATGCATAGTGAGCACCGGGGTGCCACTTGCAGTCACCTTCCTATTCAGCCCTGCCTACCCAGGATACACAAAACCCTGTCTGGGATGGTGCTAGCACCGCCCCTGACAGGAAACCCTTTATCCAAGCTTTCCCTGCTGGAAGGACTCCCAGCAGCAGGAGGTCAGACTTGTATCTGTGGTGGCAGCATCCATTTTGTGATGCTGAGGCTCGAGTTAACTTTAACCGGGCTTCACAGTTACACACATGTTGTGTCCCTCTAGAAGGGTGGAATGCTAACCCCGTCGCCAGAATTGGCGAGGGGTTAGTATTTCAATTCGTATGACACCTTACTCGACATGTTTTGATAAAGCGATACCAGAGTTGTCATATAGCCGCGAGGATTATAATGCACTTAAGAGTATATGGTATGCGTTATCATGGAACAGCTATTAGGACTTGGTTCCGCAAGCTGCAAACGGGCTCAGCTCATGCCAGAGCACCATCTCACATGATTCCACGCACTCTGCCTTCAGGATTGTTAAGGCCTGCCATAGGAGTGACTGATAGGAATCTATGTGTCCATTTTAGGGTTAGATATAGGTATACTATATCTACAGCAACGGGTGAGTATACCACCTTGCCCCAGCTGTCGTGCAGCCAGTTGTCTCAGATTTAGATGGCCAGCCAGGGGTGGCATAATACATGCTGCAGCCCCTGGTAGGCCCTGGGTACACCTATGCCCTGAGTTACAGGGTCTGATAAGGTGGCTCAGTACCAATTGGTAAATGCACCTAAGGTACACGTGTCAATTTAGTGAGAGAACAGCTAGGCTGTGGGTCTGATTAGCAGGCCCACAGCCAGGGAAGTCGTAAACCAGTGAAGCAAAAAGCAAAAATCTGGGGTGATCATAGGATTGCAGACCCTACTCTCCTACATGACCCCCCTCCCAAACTTTGGGACAATAAACTAACCTTGACCAGGTGAGTCTTCTTGCTCTAAGTGGAAATACCTGGAGAGCCCATCTGCATTGCCATGATCAGTGCCAGGTCTATGCTCCACTGTAAAATCCATCCCCTGTAGGGAAATAGACCACCTAAGCAGTTTGGGGTTTTCATCCTTCATCTGATTTAGCCATAAGAGGGGCTTATGGTCGGTCTGAATCTTGAAATGAGTGCCAAACAAGTATGGCCTCAGTTTCTTCAGGGCCCAAACCACAGCAAAGGCCTCCCTCTCAATAGCTGACCAATTTTTCTCTCTGGGGGTCAGCTTTCTGCTAATAAAAGCAATGGGCTGGTCATGACCATCAAAATTCAGCTGAGATAGAACAGCTCCCACACCCAACTCAGAAGCATCTGTTTGGACAATGAATGGTTTGGAGTAGTCTGGACTCTTTAGGATAGGTGCTGTGCACATGGCCTGCTTTTTGGATTAGCGCTGTGTTCTGGCTCGCGCTTCTTTTTAAAAGCACCCTATTTTGTATTTGAGTTTCCTTTTGCTTTTATTCCCCCTGATTTTAATGTGCTGCTGCGACCCCCCCTGGCCCTCCCAGCACATAACAAAAATTAAAAGCACCGCTACTTTGCGGGTCCGGGCTCCGGGGCTCCTGGGTCACGTGACGACGCCATCTTGGGAAGGCTGTTCCCTTCCTTTGCTTGGGGGTTAGCGCGCTAGCGCTTCTCACCGCCACTCGCCTACTTAAGGTGAGCTTTGACACGGGGTCAGCCTGGAGAAGGTGACCACCGTGTTTGCTGAGATTTCTTGGATTAGTGCTGTGTTCTGGCTCGCGCTTCTTTTTAAAAGCACCCAATTTTGTATTTGAGTTTCCTTTTGCTTTTATTCCCCCTGATTTTAATGTGCTGCTGCGACCCCCCCCTGGCCCTCACCGCACATAAAAAGTAAAAGCACCGCTACTTTGCGGGTCCGGGCTCCGGGGCTACTGGGTCACGTGACGACGCCATCTTGGGAAGGCTGTTCCCTTCCTTTGCTTGGGGGTTAGCGCGCTAGCGCTTCTCACCGCCACTCGCCTACTTAAAGCTCGCCTGGAACGAAGCGGTCTCGCGCAGCGGTCGTGCCCTCGCTACGCCTGAGTCTCGCCAGAGTCCTGCCCGTCTGCGCCCGACAGCGCTAGGGCAGGGGACTCTGGCTCTCCCAGGATGACATCTGCTGGGGACCTGCGTCTACTGCGTCGTGAGGTAAGACACTGCCATCATGGCGCTCTGGATCCTCTTAGTGGGCCTTATCAGTGTCCCACCTGTTCTTTTAAACTTCCTAAGCCGCTGCCTATTTTGAGTCCTCAATCTAGACCTCCCTGTATCCACAAACCAGACTCTGCTCTAGGCTTAGTCACTCGACCCACCCTTAAAATTTTCCATCTGAATGTTAGATTACTGGCATGTCACTTTCAAGAAGTATTCTCTTTGATCACAGATGAGAACCCGGATATCTTCTTTTTTACCGAAACCTGGCTGCATGACCAATCTATGGCTGTCATGAATTTAGCCCTCCCAGTGGGATACAACATGCACTCACTCCACCGTAATGCTAGAGGCGGAGGCATCGCAGTCGCGGTAAAAACACGATATCCTTGCGCCTGGAAACCTACCATCATAGCAGGGTGTGAGAGCGCGCATTTTAACATCACAGTGAATCCCCACTTTACCTTCTCGGGACTACTAATTTATAGGCCTCCCGGTCCCGAGGGCGCCTTCCGTCATAGCCTCCCGGAGGTGGTCTCCTCTCTAGTCATGAAAACAGCTAATTTCACGATTATTGGTGACCTTAACCCGCATATGGATGCCCCACTCTCCAACTCGGTCCATAGCTTGTTAGCTGATCTTGAAGCATTCCAATTAATCCAACTGGTACAACTACCGACTCATACAGGCGGACACTTGCTAGATCCCTTCCTGACGAATATCTCCACCAATATTTCAGTGCTCCAACCTAGGCCTATGGCCTGGACCGATCATCATTTGATCGAAACTCATATTACCACTTTTATTCCTCCCCCTAGAAACAACACCCCTGATATTTTCAAACGTCCCTGGAGAAACTTGAATTTAGAGCACTTTCACCATCTTCTGATGAAGCACCATCCTCAACCTCCTATTGAAGTTTCCCTTGGCTATGATAGCTTCTGTGAGTGGATAAATCACTCACTAGATATTCTTATACCGGCCAGGTGGAGCAAGACTAGATCAAGTCCCTCTAGCCCTTGGTACGACGAATCCCTTAAGACGCTTAAATCTTCCTGTAAAAAAGCGGAACGTGCATGGCGCAAAACTTATGACGCTGACCTCAAGTCGGCCTATAGGGCCTGCACCAGAGTGTACCATCGGGCCATATGCACAGCCAGGGCTGCCTTCTATTCTCAGGAGAGAAAGAACAGTACGAATCCTACCAAGGTTATCTTTAGGGTATGCAAGGACCTCACAAGTAAAAAGACTGCCACTACTACTCTTAAAGCTTCCTTGGCACATTGTGAGGATTTGGCCTCGTTCTTTGTTGAAAAGGTGGAGGCCATTTACAGGTCATTCTCTCAGTCCCCCATCAGTGAGAATATTATCGCACCAATGGTCCCTAAACCACTGTTAATCATTCCCAGTCCCACTCTAGAGGAGTTCAAAGCCTTGACGATAAAAGTCAAATCCGGTTCACCGGATGACCCTATGAGACCCACTCAATTTCGGGAACTCGCCGAGTGCTGCTACCCGGCCATGCATAGTCTTATCGATCTCTACTTTAACACCGGCAGTGTTCCCACTGCATGGAAGCAGGCTACTATCATCCCTATTCTTAAAAAGACCTCCCTTGACCCTACAAAATCAGAACACTATCGGCCTATCTCCCTTCTCCCTTGGCTAGCTAAATTAGCAGAAGCGCATGCTAATCACACTCTATCATCTCACCTGCAGGAAGCTAACATACTGGACAACTACCAGAATGGGTTCCGAGTGGGCCACAGTACCGAGACCGCTCTCTTGGTTGTGGTGGAGCACATCAGGAAGATGCTGGACCAGGGTCAGACGGCGGCACTGATCCTATTGAATCTCAGTGCCGCCTTCTACACGGTTTCCCATCAGATCCTTATGCATCGTCTTGTGGAAGCAGGAGTTGGAGAGGTAGCACTTTAGTGGTTCCGATCCTTTCTCACGGATCGAACCTTCAAAGTATCTACACCACCCTATGTCTCCGCCCCTCGCTCCATTCGTCAGGGTGTCCCGCAGGGTTCGGCCCTCAGCCCTACCCTATTTAATTTGTATGTTCAGCCGCTGGCGGAGGTAGCCCACAGTTATGGTCTCACCATGGTGTCATACGCCGATGACACGCGGCTGGCGGTGGCACTTAATGGTGATTCCAACATGGATGCCCCTACCTTTCAGTCAGCTCTTGAAGCTGTGGCAGGCTGGATGGCGAATAATCGACTCCAACTCAATGCCTCTAAGACCGAGGTCATCATTTTTGGTAGGGAAAGTGGGCTATGGGGAGACCAATGGTGGCCATCCGAGTTGGGCCCTGTTCCCACTCCCGTAGCTGAAGTTATAAATCTCGGGGTATGGCTCGACGACAAACTTTCCTTCACTCCCCACACTAAACGTGTAGCTGGTACATGTTTTGGTGCCCTGCAGTGCCTCCGACCTATCTTCAAATTTTCTGATGCGGACACCAGACAGATCATAGTCCAAGCTTTGGTTCTCACCAGATTGGACTATGCCAGCTCTCTGTTTTTGGGCGTGAATCAGGCAGAACTAGCTCGCCTTCATTGGGCTCAAAATGCGGCGGCCAGGATGCTGGTCGGCCTTCCGAAGTTCGTCTCTGCTCGTCGAACCATTCAAGATCTCCACTGGTTACCTGTAGGTCAAGGAATTAAGTTTAAAGCTCTCTGCTTAACCTTTAAAATTCTTAAGTTAGCCTCCCCTCCTATCCTCTCGCAGACAATCCTTCACTATGCCCCTTCCAGAGCCCTTCGATCCTCAGGGTTAAATCTAGCCATTGTTCCACGTTTTAAAAAAGCTAGAATGGGTGGACGTTCTTTTTCAGTGTTGGCGGCAGCTCTCTGGAACTCTTTGCCTGCCCCACTCCGTTCCATCCCTGACCTGCTCCCTTTTAGGAAGGCATTAAAAACCTTCCTATTTTCCGCAGTTTAGTCCCATTCCTGTCTGGTTACCTCTGCTGTGTTGTGTTCCACCATCTCCTAAAGCGCCGGGACGCCTCTTGGCTGCGGCATCTGCGCGCTATATAAAATAAAATAACATAACACAACATAACATAGGTAATCGAATGCTTTTTGACGGCCTGCTGTCCACTGAACTTTCTTTGGCATCTTTTTACTCGTCAGGTCATTAAGTGGAGTAACAATTGATCCATAATTTCGGACAAATTTCCTGTAATAACCAGTCAGGCCCAAGAAAGCTCGAACCTGAGTCTGGGTGGTTGGAGGAGCCCAGTCCTTGATGGATTGTATCTTGCTCTCCAGTGGCTGAACCTGGCCTCCACCTACAAGGTGGCCCAGGTATACAACCTTTGTCTGCCCTATCTGGCACTTTGTGTCCTTGATAGTGAGACCTGCTGCTTGCAGTGCCTCTAACACTTTCCTCAGGTGGACCAGGTGATCCTCCCAGGTGGAACTAAAGACAGCTATATCATCAAGATATGCTGCACACAAGTCATCCTGCCCAGTGAGAACTTGATTCACCAGCCTTTGGAAGGTGGCAGGTGCATTTTTCAAACCAAAGGGCATTACCACAAACTGATAATGCCCACCAGGGGTAGAAAATGCTGTCTTGGGCTTGGCATCCTCAGCTAACCTGTTTTGCCAATACCCAGCTGTCAGGTCAAATGTACTTAAGTAGTTGGCAGAAGCCAATCTATCTATAAGCTCATCTGCCCTTGGTATTGGGTGGGCATCAGTCTTAGTGAATGCATTGAGGCATCTGTAGTCTACGCAAAACCTCATCTCTTTCTTACCACCCTGGGTGTGAGGCTTTGGCACTAGAACTACTGGACTAGCCCAAGGGCTATCTGAGGGCTCAATGACTCCCAGCTCCAACATTTTCTGCACTCTGATTTGATGCAGTCTCTGACATGATCAGGCTGTCTGTAGATTTTACTCTTAACTGGCAGACTGTCACCAGTGTCAACCTCATGGGTACACCAATTGGTTTGACTGGGTGTCAGAGAGAACATATGTCTAAAGGATTGAAGGACTTGTTTGCAATCCTTTTGCTGATGCTCAGAGAGGCTGCCACAAAAGACAACACCATCTACTGACCCATCATCAGGGTTCTGAGTGAGCAGGTCTGGGAGAGGGTCACTCTCCCCCTCCTGTCCCTCATCTGTGGCCATGAGCAAGCTCATGTCCTTCCTGTCGACATATGCCTTGAGCCTATTCACATGGAGCACCCTGAGGGGGCTCCTGGGAGTTCCAAGGTCCACCAGGTAGGTGACCTCTCCCTTTTGCTCAATGATTGTGTGGGGCCCAGACCATTTGTCTTTGAGTGCTGCTGGGGCCACTGGCTCCAACACCCACACCTTCTGTCCAGGCTTGTACACAGTCAGGACAGCCTTTTGGTCATGCCAAGCTTTTTGGAGTTCTTGGCTTGCCTCAAGGTTTTTAGAAGCCTTTTCCATATACTCAGCCATCCTGAGCGGAGACCAAGTACATAGTCCACTATATACAATAACCTCTGAGCACACACCCACAGTTCACTTGTATAATTCAAATGTATATATGGCAAGTAACTCCAATCCTCCGGAGTCGAATTAATAGGTATAATTTCCAAAGTCAATGTCAAAAAGAGTCAACTAGACGCCAGTTCTTGGTAACGTCGGACGATACAAGACATGCTACTATTGCGCTGAACACAGGTAGTCGTGAAATTAGAAGGAACTAAAATTTTGATAGCCGCATATTGGATCCAGAGAAGATAACGACCCTGTGCATAATATATTATAGTAAAAACCGTGGAGCAGTGGATAAGTGAAGCCAAAGATATTACTCTGTAGAACACACCAGATGATATAGACTGGTGGAAAAATATAGATGAGTGGAGAATTGAACGCTGTATACGAGTGCTGGATTGAATTAGATGAGAATACGAAGAATGATTAGTGTTTCACGCTGTGAGGACCATATTAAAGTGATAGAAAACTGTTAAATTCAGAGCCCTGAAGAAGTCGAGGTATTATTAGGTGCACGACGAAACACGTGTTGGATGGTGTAATCAACACTGAATATTCTATGAAATAAACTACAAGGACTTTTCATATTGGAAGTTGACTCTTTTTGACATTGACTTTGGAAATTATACCTATTAATTCGACTCCGGAGGATTGGAGTTACTTGCCATATATACATTTGAATTATAAAAGTGAACTGTGGGTGTGTGCTCAGAGGTTATTGTATATATTGCCGCTTCTTATGAAGCCAGTGATGTAGGATACGCATCATTTCTCTAGAGGCACCGTCTTATGATTGTTAATTGTGTATAATTTTGTACCCTGATGTCAAGGTAGTGCGCCCATAATTGGTTGGTATCCCCCATTTAATTGTATTTACATAGTCCACTATGTTGGTTGCAGGCTTTTTGAGAGGTCTCTCCCATCCTTACTTCACCAAACACAGGGGTCCTCTTACAGGATGTCCATACAAATGTTCAAAAGGGCTGTGGCCAACCCCCTTCTGTGGGACTTCTCTATAAGCAAACAAAAGGCAGGGTATCAGGACATCCCATCTACGCCTGAGCTTTTCAGGTAGTCCATGAATCATCCCTTTTAGGGTCCTGTTGAACCTTTCAACAAGCCCATTGCACTGTGGATGATAGGGTGTAGTGAACTTGTAGTTGACACCACATTCCTTCCACATAGCAGTCAGATATCCTGACATGAAGTTTGCACCTCTGTCAGAGACAACCCCCTTAGGGAAGCCCACTCTGGAGAACACTCCAACTAGGGCTCTTGCCACAACAGGTGCTGTAGTGGTCCTAAGGGGAATAGCTTCAGGATACCTGGTGGGATGGTCCACCACCACCAGTATAAACGTGTGCCCTGATGCTGTCTGTGGTTCCATTGGACCAACAAAGTCAATCCCCACTCTTTCAAAGGGTACCCCCACCACAGGTAGTGGTATGAGGGGGGCCTTTGTTGTGCCACCTGACTTACCACTGGCTTGGCAAGTGACACAGGAGGGACAAAACTCCTTGGTATCTTCATTCATGTGAGGCCAGTGAAAGTGTGAGACAAGTCTGTCCCAAGTCTTATTCTGACTTAAGTGTCCTGCAAGGAGAATCTCATGGGCCAAGGTAAGAAGGAAACCTCTCTGTGACAAGGGGAGGACCAGCCTCCTGGTTGCACCAGGTTTGGGGTCTCTTGCTTCGGAGTACAGGAGTCCATCATCCCAGTATACCTTGTGGGTACCTGTGGCGTTCCCTGCAGCCTCAGCAGCAGCCTGCTGTCTGAGAGGTTCAAGAGAAGGGCAGTCTAACTGTGCCTTCCCCAGGTCTTCTCTGGAGGGTCCCCCATAACCCAGAAACTCAACCTAATCAGGTTCAAGTTCTTTAGGCTCAGTTTCCCTCAGCTCTTTGAGGTCAGCCTCCTCTGAGACTTGATCCACAACCTGGGGCAAGGGGGAAGGCAATGCCTTAACCCTACTGCTCTTCTTCTTGGAAGGTGTCTGGTCCATTGTTCCAGGATCCAGCACCTGTTCATCGGGGCATCTTCTGGCCTGTGACCTAGTCACAGCAAGCACATGTGTTGGCAAGCCTAACATTTCCATGTGAGTCCTCTGCTCCACTTCTGACCATAGTGATGACTCCAAATCATTGCCCAACAAACATTCAACTGGGAGGTCTGAACTAACTACAACCTTCTCTGGCCACTTACCCCTCCCCAGGAGAAATCAAAAATTGCCATACTATGGTGGGTAGTGACATTACTGGCATTGGTCACTAGGTAGTCTGTACCTAGTATGATCTGTCCAGGGTCCACAAAGTTAGGTGTCACCATTGTGACACTGGCACAAGTGCCCCTATAGGCCTGAGCCATCTTTCCATTTATAAAAGGTGTCTGTTTGTATTTGCCCAAGGTATTGGGACTTGCATCAGGGGATATATCCACATCCCCTGTACAGACAAGGACAGCCTGAGTAAGTGTGCCAACTAAGTTGTCATACCCCTCAGATCCCAAGGTTAACCCAACTAATCCCTTGGGAGGTGCACTACCACTGCTGACTGTACTAGGGGGTGCAGGTGCCTTAGGGGCTGCAGTGGTAGGAGTTTGCCCTCCTTTCTTGGTGCACTCACTAAACCAGTGAGTTTTACTCTTACAGTATTGGCACCACCTTTTAGACTGGCCTTCTTGAGTCTTCTTTTTCTTCTGTGAAGCCTGACCCCCCACCCTCTTTGGTTTGTTGGGGGCCTGTCGAAGACTTCTGGTCATTTTGCTCATTCTTAGTATTACCCTTTTGGTCTGCTTTCTTCTGACCACCTTGGTTCTGGCCCTAGTTCTGCTTGACCCTTGTTCTGACCCATCTGTCTGCCTTCTTTCCCAATTCTTGGGGAGAGGTCAGATCTGAGTCAACAAGGTGCTGATGCAATAACTGGTTCTGACAATTATTTAAAATCTGTTCTCTCATGATCAGATTGTACAATCCTGTATAATCAGTAACCTTACTGCTCAGCAACCAGCCCTCCAAAGCCTTAGTGGCACAATCCACAAAGTCAGACCAATCCTGAGACTGAGTTTTCTGGGTATCCCTGAACAGCAACCTGTACTGCTCAGTGGTTAAGCTAAACCCATCTATCAGTGTATTTTTCAGGACTTGGTAATTGTTAGCATCCTCAGCTCTAGTAGTGAGGAGCTTATGTCTACCTTTGCCTTCAAAGGAGAGCCACAAGACAGCTGCCCACTGACTCTGGGGACGCACTGTACAGTGCAGCTCATGTCCTTCCTGTCGACATATGCTTTGAGCCTGTTGACATGGAGCACCCTGTGGGGGCTCCTGGGAGTTCCAAGGTCTACCAGGTAGGTGACCTCTCCCTTTTGCTCAAGAATTGTGTGGGGCCCAGACCATTTGTCTTTGAGTGCTGCTGGGGCCACTGGCTCCAACACCCACACCTTCTGTCCAGGCTGGTAAACAGTCAGGACAGCCTTTTGGTCATGCCAAGCTTTTTGAAGTTCTTGACTGGCCTTAAGGTTTTCAGATGCCTTCTCCATATACTCAGCCATCCTGGCTGTTGGCCTTGATTAGAATAAGAGTTTAGGATAATCCATCTGTGTGACCTCTTGGCAACAGTCGCCTTATGCTCTATCCACGAAAGATATTTTGTTGTTTTCTTTACTAGTCTTTTGACCGTGGTGTAATTAGTAGGGGTATTCCAGAGCTCCTGTATACCTAGGGTCGCCAAGCTTTTTTCCAGGTAATTGGCTGCTGGCGAGGGCGGATTTCTCTGTATTTCTGCCCATAAGAAGCTGTTTAAAGTTCCCTTTTTAGCTTTCCTGATTTTGTCTCACGTAGTTATGTAGGCCCCTTGTCTAGCCAGAGACTGTTTTTGGCCACCAAACTCTAACCTAAGTTGTGCCGGGAAGGTATTTTTTGGCAGACCGAAAATAATACTATATGCTGCCGTTATGGTTTTGTCCAGAGTCACTGCGTCTCTTCCTCTTTGTGCTACGCTGCCATAGGTAATTGTGGGCAAGAGTTTGGCCCGTATAACTTGCGTCAGGGGAAGGAGAGACGGACTAGTGAGTCTTCCATTTAGTTTTTTTAACGTGATTGCTATCATAATACCTTTTCCTCTGATGCTTTCTTTTTGGATGATGAACTGTCCGCTGCTGTCAATTTTGACCCCTAGGTACTTGTATACTGACGTGTCTTGTATGCGGGTGGTATTCCAATACCAGCTATGGGGTTTTTTTCCTTTCTTGTTTATTGACATTGTTTTGGACTTCTCCAAGTTTATCGTCAGTTGATTCTCATCAGAGTACCTTTTTGTTGCATCCACAAGATTTTGCATCCCTATTTTAGTATGGCTAATTAGGATCAGGTCATCTGCGTATAGTAGTGTTGGAAGTATTTGACCTCCTAATTTAGGTGCATGAGAATTGCAATTGTTGAGAACCTGGATGAGATCTTCTAAAAATAGGTTAAAGAGAGTTGGGGGCAAGACGCATCCTTGTTTGAGACCTTTATTTGTTAGGATGCGTCTTGATAAATGGGGACCATCACCCAACTTCACCTGTACCCATGTTGCGCTGTGCAATTTGATGTGCAGGTCTAGTAACGGCTTTGGTATTCCCCACCTTTCCAATTTTGACCACAGAAGGTTCCGATTGACATGATCGAAAGCCGCCTTGTAATCTATGAAGCACAAGTGGATTGGCATTTTAGTAGTTTTTGCCTTGTCGATTAGCAGACTCATAGTCAAGATGTTCGTTGTGGTCCCTACCGATTTAGCCGGTCTGATTTGCAGGGATTAGAGAGTTTTCTAAAGCCCAGGCCTGTAGTTCCTCCAAAAGAATCCCAGCAAAATGCTTTGCCTCATTGTCCATAAGAGCCATCAATCTGTAATTGCAGGGAAGAGATTTATCCCCTGATTTGAAAATTGGGGAGATAATTGAGCCCTTCCAGGAGACAGGTAGTGTGTTGAGGTGTATAATTTCCAAAAACAGTGGCTCAAGAGCTTCGCCCTATTCCTTTTGCTTCAATTTATAAAGGATAGGAGGGATTCCGTTCGGACCTGGAGCCCCCTCTCTTCTACCTTTTTTGATGTAACGTCTCATAGTCTTTTGTAGATTTGTCACTCCTGTCATTGTAGATCGGGCTACTAGTTTGTTTAGAGTGACGCCCAGTGGTTTTAAATTCTTTTCATCATTTTCCGTCGTTGAGCCATAGGTTGTATGTTGTGTGAAATGATCTTTAAGATGGTTTACCCATGTTTCTTCGGAGATGTGAGAGGAGACTCCGTTGTGCCTAGGATTTAAAAATTAGTTGATGGTTTTCCAGAATTTCGCCCCATCGTTCTGCTTGGTGTCTGCATGTAATTTGGCCCACAAACTGTCCTCCATTGTCCTGTTTGCTTCCCATTTTGGTTTTTTAAGGATGCCTTTAGTTCTCGCAGCTGGTTGTGCTTCTCCGTTTCTTTTGGGGAGTTCCTGAGTTGGCACATTGTTTGAAAGATACATTGTTTTATGCATTTTATCTTTTCTTTGTGACTTTTTGAAAAAGAAGTCATGTTACTGGCCTTCTGAGCATATTGGAGCTTTGGAGTTGCATTGTAATTTGCCATGGTTGTTGTGAAGTTCTCCCATTTATCAACCTCGCTCTCTCCAATTCTCCCTTCAAAATGTAGCTTTGCCATTTTCTGGAGGTCTCCGTCTTTTACTACAGAATACTTAGTCCTTTTGTAGTTAATGGTGTAAATTAGATCTTTCGATACCAGCGATTGCTCAAATTTGGGTTTGCTGATGTTAAGTATAATTTCCTGAGGACAATGATCGCTATCAACTTTTCCCCCTATGTGGAATGAGACAATGTGGGGGAATAAGGATAGTGACATGAAGGTGTAGTCCAATATTTTACTAAGTCTTGTTGTGTAAAATGTACAAGCTGGTGGAGTGTCTTCAGTAAATCTCCCATTTAATGTTCTCTAGCACCTCCTCTCCTAATTTGGAGTGTTTAGATGACGGTGGAGGCTCTTGTTGCGGTATTTTCCAGGCTGTATTTTAATGGTGACTCTCATCAATTGTCGTGTTACCCATCAAATTGAGATTGAAATCCCCGATAATCATAAGGTCCGTTGACGATGTATCGTTGGTGATTTCGTCCAGGCGTTTATATAGTTCTTTAACTACCTTTCCTGTCCTTATTGGGTGTATGTAAACATTAATCAATATAAGATTTATGCCCTTCTTGCCCGGTTTCAAGGTGGATAAATTTATTATCTTTTAATCGGGCGTGGTTGGTCCTAGTTTCCTGATCTCATAGGCACTTGCAGCTAAAACATATGTTACTAAGCCCCCTTGGAGATGGCCATATTTTGCTGTTCTTACCGCACTAGTATAGAAACGTAAAAATCCATGCAGGTGAGAGGGTTCTAGTTGCCATGTTTCTTGCAGGGACACAATATCAAAGGATCTTAGATAGTTGACAAATTCAATATCAGATATTTTGGATGCGAAACCGTTGATGTTCCATGAACATATTCTAAAGTGGTTTTGCCTACTTATGTTAGGGAGGTTTTGTGTTGGTCAATTTGACTGATTATTAATTGTTCTCGCAATCCATCTTAAATCTTGTGTTACGTGATCTGAGGTGCGGCCCCTAACGTTAGGCTCTTCCATGCTGCTTACCCCATCTGCCCCTATTGCCCCTCTAAGTACTGTTTAACCAAACCTATTGAAGGAGTTTTGTTTTCCGTCTGTTGCTGCTTGAATCAGTAAATCAGGATATTTTGGTTTTATATAGGGTGCAATTGTTATTCCCCAATTTTTAAAGGTAGTAGTTTCTGCCAGTATGTTTTGTGCAGCTAAAGATGTTGTCCTTGTTGCTTTTGTTTTTTCCACCTTCATTCCATCTTCTGATATAAATTCAATGGAAGCCAGGTCCTGGGTTGTCACGCCCGCCAGCGAAGGGATGTGAGCTAATAGTCTTAAGATGTTGCCTCTATTCAAAACATCGTACTTTCCTTTTGAGGTATACTCCGGTTTAAACCATACAATATTTGTTGCATTTTTTATGTTTTCCAGACTGCAGTGGTTTTTGTTATCTTTATTACGTCTTTGTATTGATTCATGTCCTTGTGGCGATCTCAATAAAATATGATGTGAAGACGGTGTAGCTTCTTTGCTCCCATCCAGATTGAAGGTTTGTTGCTCTCCTTTAATTGACTTTGGGTTTACAATACCCTGTTCAAGGACCGCAGTTCCATTTCCTAAACCCATTACCTGTGTCGTGGTATCAACTCTCTGATTCGCTCCTGGATCAGCAGATTTAGATGGTTGTCGGCTAAATACCGGTCCTTTGTCGTCTGGTGCCTTTGAATCCTCCTTTATTGTTTTTGGTTGTGTGTACTGGATGCTTTCACTCCTATGCTTTATTGCCTTTGTTTCAGGTGTTTCCATTGTAGTAACGTTGTTCAGACCATTGTTATTACTCTGTTTTACTAGCTGGTTTTGCGTTAAATCTTTGATGTTTTTTTCTTTAGTTGTTTGCCGAGACGACCATTTGTTGCTCTTTGATGCAGGACATCTACTATATCGGTAATGTTTGTTTCCTTTTTGGGCTCTCCGTCTTCTTTTGTATTAGTGTTGTCCAGGGTTTCGGGTTCACATCCGACCAATTGTGATGTGACCCCGAAAAGGCGAAGAAAACCTTCTTGAGCAAGGTTTATTTTTTGATTTCTACCCTTGCATTTTTTTAGCACGCCTTTGTTTTGCATTCAATTGTTTCAATTGTTTGTCGGCCGTGTCTTCCGCTAAAGCTACGAGCAATTGGTTGTCTGCTGTTGTAATATCCTTGGCTTCTGGTTTTCGGTTCTTGAGGGTCTGTATCCCATTAGCCCCCAGATCCTTTTTTTCCCCAATAATTAACGTTCCTGTGCTCCTTGTTTTATCAGTTGGATTCGCATTACAGCTATCAGAGGATTGCTTGTCCACATCCATGTGTATATAATCATGACTCAGGTAGCTGTCATTTTGTCGCAGGGGCTTTTTTATTTGTGTACATAGGTCACTCAGCATTAGCGGTAGTTTAGCCAATTTATCAATGATAGGGCCGCATCCACATCCTGTACTCTTATTGAGTGCTTGATCCTGCCTGTTTTGTAGAAAGGTATTTAAGGCACCCAGCTTCCCATCGATAGCGACCACAAAGACAGCCAGGGTGTCTAAAAGGCTCAGCTGAACATCCATTTTATCTGACTGGTAGTGGAGAGCTTCTACCAGTAATTGCATTGTTTTTAACAAGCTGGGCCATGCTGTTTCCTGGCTAGCGTTTTTTGGTATGTCCTCCATCCCAGCTAAAGTTATTTCTCTTTCCGATCTTCGTTTATGTTACCTTCCACCGGGAAATCCTGTGTCTCTTCAGTTATGATTCTTTGGGTTTTGATATTAGGCCCACGTCTGCTTGTTTCGTGGTTACAGGCGGCCATAAGGCCTTTCCATTCCTCTGTTCCCAGGAATGAGGAGATGTCATCCATATCTTCGACTGAGTTTTTTGCTTCGCTCAACTTTTTGATTTCCTCTCTCCCGCTATTTAGCTCTCGTTGATATTTTTATGTTTCTTTGTTTGACGTTGGGATCAGCAGTACCAGTTTTGAGTCCAGGTCTACCAGCACCTCACCCTTCGTTATTTGACTGGGGTCAGTGCTCATGAATAATGGTTTTTCCTCCGGGCTTGATTGGCTATTGGTCGTTGGTGTATTGGCTATGGTACAGTTGGTAGATAGGTTTTTGCTGTATTTTGATCCACTGACACCAATCAGGTCGTAGCTGATTTCTTGTTTGTCTTGTTTATTTTGTTTGTTCCCTTGGGCATCAATATGCCACTTGTTTTCCCCATATTGACTGTGGATTTAGACTTTGACTTTCTCTGCATTACCAGCTTGTTTTCCACCTATAAATTCGCAGCTTATCCGCATATTGCTATGTTGAGGAGTTGATGTTATTTGTACAGGGCTTGTAGCTGCTATGTTTGTAGATCTTTTGCTGTCAAGACATTTTTCAATTGTTGATTTTGAGTCGTCAGTAGTTTGTGAAGGTTGATTAAGTTGAAAGGGCTGGAGGGGTGATTGAAGGCCTGACACCTCTCTTGTGTTCGAAAGTAAATTGTCCCCCGGATTTTTTAGAAAATACAATTTTGTAAAGATTTTTGGTTGGTGGAAAGTTTGTGTTTTTATTAATTTCTTGCTAGTTTCCAGATTTAGCCCAGAAGGATTTCCATCTATGGGTATTTCTATGAGGGAGTGATTTTTCTTGGTTGCCAGACTGGTTTCTGGTGGTGTTATGGCCCTCCCATCCATTCCATCCACCAGAATCTTAGATGTTCTTTTCCGTTTCTTTGTTTCTTTCTTAAGAGTTGTGATCCCCCGGACATGGCCTGACCTCATGCTATCCTCGACGCTACTTGCTCTGACTATGTCTTCTTAAATTTTGGATCATAGGTCTTGGGGCTTGGATCTTCCGTAGAGCTTGGCGTAATAAGCTGTCTTTGTACTGCTCTGAGTGTTGTAAGCCGGATTATGCCGGCTTCAGGCGCACCGGTCCGGTCCGGTCAATTCCTGAGCCCACTTGCCCGTCCTCTGTGATCGTATAGTTGGTTGAGTTTATTATTAATCGAGTTTATTCTTCACTGACCATTCTCAGGCCGCACCTTAGCTGTTTCCCCGCGGTCCCTCTGCCAGCAGCCACGGGGGGAAGAGTAACGGGAGATTTTTTCTGTGACTGGCCCCCAACACGACAGCCTGAATGGCAGTGGCAGTGGCGGTAGACCGGTGTCCCCTGACGGCCGCACTCCCAGTGTCAGCATAAAGGCTTAGGAATACCAGGGTCTACCCCTGCCGCAGTTCCGTAAACCACGCTCTCTTACTTTTCCACGTTCCGAGAACACAGTGAGGACACAGTGATAGTGTTGGTGATGCGGTGTCTTTCAGCGCGTCTTTTCAGCGGCAGCGGCCCTTTCAAGAGAGGGTTACAATTGCGCTTCTTATAGGGGATTATTGTCTGTTAATTGATTAATTAATTCATTATTTGAAGGTGATTTGAATTGTTTGTAAGATACTTTTCATTTTTCATTATTATTATTTTTAAACATTTGTGGTCGAGAATTCAGGGGAGCCTCATGGCTCTCGTACTGGAATATGGCTACCTTAGGCTCCAACTCCTGCAGCACTAGACTGTGGCACTTGACAAATGAGACTCCCACTCTCGCAGCCCTCGATTCCCTGCTCCCCCGCAGCACTCACAGTTCTTTTTGCAGGGTCTCGGGGCAGTCCTACACAGCCTGTGTGGAAGTGTCCAGGACCCCCAGGGTGAACGCTCTCCTCCCGCGGCACTCAGAGCACGACGTGGTGCACGAAGCTGCTGAAAGCCACTGCAAGGCTCCGTTTCCGTCTCCAAGGCTTCCCCCGCAGCGGTCAAGGTCAAAGCCGTGCACAAAGCCACGCAAGGTCGCGCAGAGCTGTCCTCTCGCCCAAGAGTCCGACCCCAGGCTCTGCGGCTCTGTGGAGCCCATACCTCCTAAGCCCTCCACAGACTGCCGGGGTCTTCTTCGCCTCGCTACAATGGCACTACGGCTCTCTTCTGCCACGGATCGCTATCGGCTCGCTGCTGCTGCCTCACTGGCTCACGGAAGCTGCTGCTCTCTGCTGCTCTCTAGTGGGGCATCGTTGTCATGTTTCGGAGGCCCCCAGTTCATTCATCACTTAGTTCCATACCTGCATCATTGTTATGTTGCAGATGCAGCCCAGAATATTCATCTATTAGTTCAATATGTGCCTCATTGTCTTGGTGCGGAGTACCCCAGATCATTTATCTCTTGACTCATCAATTGCATCGTTTTCATGGTGGGAGGCTACCCAGATCATTATCTCTGAGTCCCATACTTGCATCATTGTCATGGTGCGGAGGCCGTCCAGATCATTTATCTATTTTTTCAATACTTGCATCACTCTCATGGTGCAGAGGCCAGCCAGATCATTAATCTCTTAGTTCAATACTTGCATCGTTGTCATGGCGCGGAGTACCGCATATCATTTATCTCTTGACTCAATACTTGCATCGTTTTCATAGTGGGAGGCTGCCCAGATAATTCATCTCGAAGTTCAATAGTTGCATCTTTGTCATGTTTCGGAGGCACCCCAGTTCATTCATCTCTTAGTTCAATGCTTGCATCAATGTCATGATGCTGAGGCCGCCCAGATCATTCATCTTTTGCCTCAATACATGCATTGTTGTCATGGTGCAGATGCCACACAGAATAATTATCTCTTTTTTCAATACTTGTATCTTGGTCTTGGTGCGGAGGCTGCTCAGGTCATACATCTCTTAGTTCAATACTTGCAAAGTTGTCCTGTTTTGGAGGTCCTTCAGTTCATTCATCTCTTAGTTCCATACTTGCCTCATTGTTATGTTGCAGAGGCAGCACAGAATATTCATCTCTTAGTTCGATGCTTGCATCGTTGTCATGGTGCGGAGTACCCCATGATCATTTATCTCTTTACTCAATACTTGCATCTTTTTCATGGTGGGAGGCTGCCCAGTTCATTCATCTCTGAGTTCAATACTTGCAAAGTTGTCCTGTTTTGGAGGTCCTTCAGTTCATTCATCTCTTAGTTCAATACTTGCATCGTTGTCATGGTGCATAGTACCCCAGATCATTTATCTTGACTCAATACTTGCATCGTTTTTATGGTGGAAGGCTGCCCAGATCATTCATCACTTAGTTCAAACCTTGCATCGTTGTCATGGTGCGGAGGCTGTCAAGATCATTTATCTCTTAGTTCAATACTTGCATCGTTGTCATGGTGCGGAGGCTGTCCAGTTCATTCATCTCTTAGTTCAATACTTGAATCTTTTTCATGACAAGGAGGCAGCCCAGATTATTCATCTCTTAGTTTAATACTTGCATCGTTGTTATGGTGCTGAGGCTGTCCAGATAATTTGTCTATTACTTCAATACTTGTATTGTTGTCATGGTTCAGAGATCGCCCAGATCATTCTTAATTTAATACTTGCATTGTTGTCATGATGTGGAGGTCGCCCAGATCATTCATACCTTGGTTCAATCCTTGCATCGTTGTCACGGTGCGGAGGCCGCCCTGATCATTAATCTCTTGGTTCAATACATGTATCATTGTCGCTTTGTGGAGGTCGCCCAGAACATTCATCTTGTGGCTCAATACTTGCATCATCTTCATGGTACGGAGGCCCCCAGATCATTTATCTCCCAGTTGTATATTTTCATACTTTTCATGTTGCAGTCCGTCCTGAACATTCATCTCTTAGTTCCATACTTGCATCGTTTTTATGGTGCAGAGGCAGCCCAGAAAATTCATCCCTAAGGTCAATACTTGCATTGTTTTCATGGTGTGGAGGCTGCCCAGAAAATCCATCCCTAAGGTCAATACTTGCATCGTTTTCATGGTGTGGAGGCTGCCCAGATAAATGGTTTGTGAGTTCAATACTTAAACTGTTGTCATGATGCGGAGGCCGCCCTGATGTAAATGTAAAAATTGATACTTGTATAGCGCACTACTCACCCGCAAGGGTCTCAAGGCGCTTGTACAAATACCACTGTGGAACCCATCCTGGCTTTCTCTGTGAGGTGTCCACCCCTGGGCACCCCCAAGGTGGAGGCCAGGCATCCTTAGCGTTGTGGGGGCAGTTGTGGAGATTAAGCAAGCAATTGCCCAGAGTTGCAGAGTGGGGCTCCATGATTGGAATAGGCACCGAAGCGAGAATCATCATGTCCATGGAATTTTTGAGCCCAAGACCCGCCAAGGCGGGGAATTGAACCCTGGTCCCGGGCTAGACCTCTGCATCAGGGTCTGCCGCTCTAACCATTGAGCCACACTTCTCCACATTCTGATCATTCATCTCTTAGTTCAATACTTGCATCGTGGTCATGGTGCAGAGGCCGCCCAGATCATTCATGTCTTAGTGCAATCCTTGCATCATTGTCATGTTGCCGAGGAAGCCCAGAATATTCATCTCTTGGTTCAATACTTGGATCGTTTTCATGGTGGGAGGCTGCCTAGATCATTCATCTCTTGGCTCAATACATAAATCGTTGTCATGATTCAGAGGACGCCCAAATCTTTAATCTCTTAGTTAAATACTTGCATCTTTGTCAAGGTGCCGAGGCCGCCCAGATCATTCATCTCTGAGTTCAATGCTTGCATCTTTGTGATGGTGCAGAGGCCACCCAGATCATTCATCTTAGTTCAATACTTGCATCTTTTTCATGATAAGGAGGCTGCCCAGATTATTCATCTTAGTTCAATACTTGCATCTTTGTTATGGTGCAGAGGGCATCCAGATCATTCATCTCTTAGTTCATTACTTGCATCGTTGTGATGGTGCGCAGGCCGTCCAGGTAATTTGTCTTGTACTTCAATACTTGTATTGTTGTCATGGTGCAAAGACCGCCCAGATCATTTTTAATTCAATACTTTCATCGTTGTCATGGTCCGGAGGCCGCCCTGATCATTAATCTCTTTGCTCAATACATGCATCATTGTCGCTGTGCATAGGTCGCCCAGAACATTCATTTTGTGCACATTTCATGTTGCAGAGGCCGCCCAGATCTATCATCTCTGAGTTCAACTCTTGCATCATTGTCATGGTGCGGAGGCAGACCAGATCATTCATCTTAGTTTTTTACCTCCAACGTTGTCATGTTTGGAGGCCCCCCTGTTCATTCATCTCTTAGTTCCATACTTGCGTCATTGTTAGGTTGCAGATGCAGCCTCGAATATTCATCTCTTAGCTCAATACTTGCATCATTGTCATGGTGCGGAGTACCCCAGATCATTTATCTCTCGATTCAATACTTGCATCGTTGTCATTATGTGGAGGCCTCTTAGATCGTTCATAACTTGCATTGTTGTGAAGGTGCCAAGGCCGCCCCGATCATTCATCTCTTAGTTCAATATTTGCATCGTTCTCAATGTACAGTGGCCGCCCGGAACATTCATCTCTTAGTTCAATACTTGCATCGTTGTCATGGTGCAGAGGCCGGCCAGATCATTCATCTCTTTGTTCATTACTTGCATCGTTGTGATGGTGCTCTGGCCGTCCAGGTAATTTGTATCTTACTTCAATACTTGTATCGTTGTCATGGTGCAGAGATCACCCAGATCATTCTTAATTCAATACTTGCATCGTTGTCATGATGTGGAGGTCGCCCAGATCATTCATACCTTGGTTCAATACTTGCATCGTTGTCATGGTGCGGAGGCCGCCCTGATCATTAATCTCTTGGTTCATTACATGTATCATTGTCGCTGTGCGGAGGTCACCCAGAACATTCATCTTGTGGCTCAATACTTGCATCATTTTCATGGTACGGAGGCCCCCCAGATAATTTGTTTCTGAATTCAATACTTAAATTGTTGTCTATGTTTTGCTAGAAGATGTGCCACCGTCAATTCGATTGAACACTACAGAGCCTGAACTCGTGTTTCAGAACCAGACAGTACCTGGAAAAAGCCGTTATAATCTGAGGCCGAGAACTATGGACAAATAAAAAATTCTTTTCCTCTATTTTTTAAATTGCAGCTCTCTCATCTGAGAAACTTTCTTATTTTTGTTTTTCGAACCGCCATCCAGTTCAGCTGCTAGGGTCGCGGTTGCCGAAGTCTTTGGAGTGCAGCTGAAGACGTTAGGTCGACAGTTCTGGTCGGTCTAAGGGAGTTGCCCTGGACCGACAGAAGCATTCCTTAGCATTGAACACCCTACCACCGCGGGCAGCAATTAGAGAGGATAGAGTTTTTCGAGATGAAGAGACCTGCCAAACAGATGAATTCTAAAACCAGAATGTGTATAATGATGACAAAGACACGATTTTTGATATTGTGTATTTTCTTGTTGCTTAGTGTAATGAGGTTTTTAATAGGATATGTTTTATTCACTTTTCAAGTGTCATTTGCACCCACTACACAGCCCATACCTCCTTCTACTGTTTCCTCGCATTCTTTTCACCCTCTGCCTGAACACGAGTCCGCTAGAAGATCAGAATTTGTTAATAATTCCTTCATTCAGCTTCTACACCAACACCAATTAGTGGTGATTACAACTAATTGTTGGGTGTGTGGTCTTATGCCACATACGACAGAGAAGGGTATCCCATACTTGGTCTTACCATTTAGTTACAATGGTTCCTTGTGGGCATTTCAGACAATGTTCATATATGCCATCGAACCATATCCCCCACGTTCCACGAGAAGCAACTCGAGCAATAAGGCATTGGTAGTGGGAATCACAAATATGAGCAGAGAAATTGACTCGTATAGAACGATTCTCAGAGATGAGTTACAAGCTTACGCTAGATGGAACATAACAGGATGTGGAGTTACTCTGGGTGAGAACCAGCGAGCAAAGAGATCCTCCCCGATTTGGATTGCACCCCATCAGGGTCACCTATGTCTGCAAGGCAATGGCAAAAATCCCAGAGCTCAGTTAGGGAAAAGTGTCTGCACTGAAACATATGTTTTTGCATCTCGAACTTCCCCTTCGTTTCTAGCAGCTAAGGGTACCTATTTCATCTGCCATGATAGAGCCGATACATGGTTGCCCCCTGACTTCTCGGGCACATGTTTTGTTTCGTTCCTGTTGCCTCCCACCTACACGACCACAGCAGATTACCATAAAACAAGGATAGTCAGAGGTGTCATTAGTAGTGAAGACACTGAAGGACAAGAATTTGGAGATTTCATAAAGGGTTTTCTGCTGTTTTGGGGACCTATGGTGACCAGCAGGAACATAAGGCAATTGACAAGGGTGGTTGAATCGACTGTAGTTAAAAGTGCCGGTGCCCTTAGTAATTTGACTTCTGAGCTCCAGTCGGATCGCCTTATGACTCTTCAGAACAGGGTCGCATTAGATGTCATACTTGCATACCGAGGTGGGGTATGTAAAGTGATCCAATCAAGTTGCTGCATTTTCTTCCCAGATAACGCTCCGACAGTATTCCAGGCCATTTCCAAGCTGCATAAGATCTCTGAATCTATTCACATGGACAAAGGAGATTGGTCACTGATGGGGTGGTTCTGGGAACTGATATCCGCCTGGGGATGGAAGATTCTGATAGTCATTGGGATGATCTTAGCCATTCTTTTCCTGTTCTGTCTGTGTGTACAGTGTGCTCCTGCAATATGTGGCCTCTGTGCTACATCGTGTGTAAGGAAACCTGTATCAAGAAACGAGCTAAGTAATAGGATGATGCTACAGCAACATCTCAATGACTTTATGAATATAGACCTGGACTCAGATTAGCATGAGTATAGGTTATTTGCCTATGTAAGGGCAAAAGGAGGGTCTGTGGTACTGAAAATTCTGGCCCCGTGTCATAAACATCGTCGAATCATGACGATTTTGGTATCGGCAGACCGATAATTGTTTGACTACTATGCATGAGCATTTTCGTCACGATCGAGTGACGAAATCACCCTGAAATCAGCATTTCCGTCCTGAACCCTCGGGTTCCATTTTGTGAACGGCAGCCATTTTGTGATTGCCCTCACATATCCAAATTACTAAAGCCTAAATCGAGTCTGAAGGACACGTACTCCTTTGCTGCCTCCTCTGTGACCTGGGCAAGCTGACTCCACTGCCTGAAGCCAAACCTGTCCGGCCAGTTCCTTTCCCAGTGGCCGAGCGAGATTAGTATCAAGGCACAACATATCATAAACCTTTCATCGCACACAAACCATGCCTAATCTTACACACACCTGTCCCTGTTTCTTTGTTTATGACTCCCTTTACGAGGAGGAGGTGCCCGTTTTTATTGGGGGTCTGTCGATATCTGATGAAAATATTGGGCCTTGCCGGGTAATCGATTACGGGCTGGACAAACTGAAATGTGGACTTGTCATCATGACTCTGCTTTTTCTCTGGCGTGAAAATATGTGAATGGTCAACTGTAAAATAAGGAATGTTTGCCTGAAGCATATTATTTTGTATAAAAGGAGAAGGCTGGCTTTGCAAGATCGAATAGTCTCCTGAGAATATACACTGTGTTGTACTTCTAGGATCTCTGTTACTGGCTGCAGCCAATAAATACGATCTTTGACTTCACCAAGAAGACTCTGTGTTTCTGAAGTCTGAAACAGGAAGGACTCGAAGTCTTTGAGTGTTCTCCCTGGCATCGCTGGGTTCTTAAAAACCCGGTACTTCAGTTGGCGCCCATGGTTTGAATACTATGCATTAGCATTTTCGTCACGATCGAGTGACGAAATCACCCTGAAATCAGCATTTCCGTCCTGAACCCTCGGGTTCCATTTTGTGAACGGCAGCCATTTTGTGATTGCCCTCACATAGCCAAATGACTAAAGCCAAAACCGAGTCTGAAGGACATGTACACCTTTGCTGCCTCCTCTGTGACCTGGGCAAGCTGACTCCACTGCCTGAAGCCAAACCTGTCCGGCCAGTTCCTTTCCCAGTGGTCGAGCGAGATTAGTATCAAGGCACAACATATAAACCTTTCATCGCACACAAATCATGCCTAATCTTAGACACACCTGTCCATGTTTCTTTCTTTATGACTCGCTTTACGAGCAGGAGGTGCCCGTTTTTATTGGGGGTCCATCGATATCTGATGAAAATCCTGGCCCTTGCCAGGTAATCAATTACGGGCTGGACAAACTGAAATGTGGACTTGTCATCATGACTCTGCTTTTTCTTTGTAGTGAAAATATGTGAATGGTCAACCGTAAAATAAGGAATGTTTGCTTGAAGCATATTATTTTGTATAAAAGGAGAAGGCTGGCTTTGCAAGATCGAGCAGTCTCCTGAGAATATACACTGTGTTGTACTTCTAGGATCTCTGTTACTGGCTGCAGCCAATAAATACGATCTTTGACTTCACCAAGAAGACTCTGTGTTTCTGTAGTCTGAAACAGGAAGGACTCGAAGTCTTTGGGTGTTCTCCCTGGCACCGCTGGGTTCTTAAAAACCCGGTACTTCAGTTGGCGCCCAACGTCGGGCGATTTCAGCAGGTACCGGTCCAAGCCAGAGGTTCGTGAGGAGCTTCGTGTGAAAATTCTGGAGGAAGGCCGCCACTTCATCGACCCCTGTATGTCGACGTGGTCCGAAAGTCTTTGCTGCGAGGTTCCCCGCTTCCCAACGGCTAAGAAGGACTGCTGCCCTGACTATCGCCCTTTTTGGACCCTTGATGATTGGTAGAGCGAAACGATAGACGAGTCTTCTGGTGACGTCATCGATACCTCAGTTAAGTATAAGTGGAGCGTCTCCCAGTCCTTAGTTTGGTTCTTAGTTTGGTATCCCTTTGGGATTGCTTTGTTTGGAACTTGCAAGTGCCAAAGCCGAAGGACTCGTGTATTCACGAGACTATCGTATTCGATAATCCTTTGAAGTTTGAAGCTAGACTAGAGAGCGAAGATGCCTGGTCTTAGCAGACTTGGCAATTTGTTTTGTCTTGGTTGTAATAGGGATTCCTGATTGGAGGACTCGTGTCCCGTTCCTCCGATTGGAACTCCAACCTACGAACTTTATGTGAAACATGGCGTAGGTCCCATCGCATATAATGAAGTATGGATCCGATACACCAGAAAAGATGGTGTTTTAAAATGGCCCCAATATGGTAGTTTTGACACAGAGATCTTGGATAATCTGGAGGTTAAACGTTTTAAGAAGAAAGCCCGGCCGGCAATGTTTGACTCTTTTAGCATATGGCTCAAAGAAGCCAAACAGAGAAATGAAGTTAGCGAAGAAAAATAAATGAGAACGAGGTATGTCAATGGTGAAAGCTGCTGTTGCATTTAGGGATAATGAGGAAGAGCAATAGAGCGAACAAATGCTTAGGATTAGGAAGTTAGCGGTAGATAAGTGCTACCCAGTTTTGCCGCGTAAAGAACAGGAAGCCAAGGAAGATCTTGAGAAAGATCCTTTAATGTCACATCTCTTGAGTTCGCCACCCCCTTATGCACAAAATGCTACGGCACCACCGCCACCAGTTGTGGTTGTGCAACCTCCAATTGTTGTGCCACCTGCGATTCCTCCACAGCCAGCGCCTCTTCCGTTCGCTACTATTCCTTTGGCGCAGCCTCCTCAGGGGCCGCCAACTTTGCATCCTCCTTTGACTGCTACTCCTACATCTGTTCTTAATGCTCCTTCTGCTCCGACTTTGGATCCTTCTGCTATTGTTCCGTCTTCTCTTACTCTTTCACCTTCTCCTTCTGCTAGACAACGATACTGGTTTCTTTTCTCCTTGGTTGGGACAATTGGGTATGTCCCCTGTCACTGAGCGTAGACAGTCACGTAGTCAGTTGCCGAGTATGGATAAGCGTACAATTTTGGACCACATGGCACGTAAGTGGATTATGTACGTTACACAGTATGATCTTGAGGGTGTTATGCATGTTTTCCTTCAATGGGAAGCACCGAAGCAACAGTACGTTTTCGATACGATGTGTGCTTTTCTTGTTGAAAAGTGGGATGAGGAAGTGGGACAAGCTCCTGATAAGCTGTACAGCACACGTTCCGAATTTTCGAAGGGAACTATTGTAAGTCCATCTGATGTTGGAAAAGCGGTCGCGATGTTGTTGTCATTGAGGAGTGAGTCTCCTTCTCGACAATTGTTTGGGCCTAATTCGTCAGTTGAGAAGAAGGCAAGACAATATCCCATGAGAGAGGTTCCCCCAGTTTGGAGGGAAGGGGACGAAAATGCTAATCCAGCCATTCCGCCACATTTTCAGCGTGTGTGGCTACATGTTCCCTGGAAGCGAGCTGAAGTTTTGGCTCATAAACAGACATTGCCAGATCCCCGTAAAAACCCTGCAGGATATTTCAAGGAATTATCACAGACTGCAGGCTCATGCATCATGAATTTAGCTGATATAGACATTTTGTTTGGAAATGTCGTTCCACAGCCTTTATGGGGAAAGATTCGTCAGACGGATCATGATCAGGAAATAGGTGACACATGGGTTAATATTGCTGCTGCTGAATGCAGACAAGTTGGTGGTGCTAAGCCCGAGCCTTTAGTACCAGAACTTCCTGGTAGGATCATTACTTACATGAAAACTTTAATGCCCGAATAGCGTGTTAATTGGGACAAGTTGTCTGCATGTAAGCAGAACGATGAGACTGTGTCTGACTTTTTCACGCGGTTTGAAGAGACTTTTGTAGATCATAGTGGTCAGGATATGGCTACTGAGGGTGGCCAGAGATTGTTTGTCGACAAATTTGTGCATAATTTGTTTCTGAATTGTGCAATAAGTTGAAAGATTCTGAGAGTGCTTGGGCTGTTTCCACATCAGCACAAATTTTAGCTACGGCCCAGTACTGTGAAAATAGGCGCAAAGATGAGTTAGAGAAAGCGGATAAGAAGACTAAGGAATTGAAGACTAAAGTTCTTCTACAGCAAGCTTATCCACCCCGTACTAATAGTCAGCGCGATTATCAGCAACCTCAGCAATATTCGAGAAACTCGCAAAGAAACGAGTCTTCTCAACAACGTTTCTCGTATGGGCCTAATCAGTGTGCGTATTGCAAAGAAGAGGGTCATTTTAAGAGTAGTTGTCCGGTTTTGTTACAGCACACAAATGAGGTTAGTGTGAGAGGCCGTGGTGCTCAACAGGCTCCTAGAGGTAGGCGGCGTGGAAATTTCCCCCAGAACACGCGTTCCTTTCCGTCTCAGAATTCGATGAATAGTTTTGATCAGCAACAGGGTTCATCTGGTAAGACCACTCAGTACTATATGGAAGATTACTATAATGAAGATGAGAATATGGACGGTAATGATTGCTAGGACAGCCATGGACAAAGAGAGGGAGTTGTTTAAGTTCGAGTAGATCAGAGTGGACCTTATGTTGAGGTGATTACATCAGGTGTGTCAGAACCTTTTCTGTTGGATACTGGTGCTACAAAGAGTTCTATTATGCATTCAAAACTCCCTGGTGCACCTTTGTCTGGCGAAATGAATGTTTCAGTAAGTTTTTCTGGCGCCCCGGTTAGGAACCCGATTTCTAGTCCTATGTCTCTTTCTGTTGGACCTTGTGAATTCGAAGCACCCCTTATTCTTACAACAGGTTGTGGTGAGAACTTGTTAGGATTGGATCTGTTGAAAAGATTGTATGTGACCTTGTATTGTTCTTCGGGAGTACAACTTACTCTGGGTAAGAAAGTGGTTTCCCTGATGTACTTGTCGAAGGATAAACTTCCGACAGAATTGTCTTCTCTTCCGGATATTCTTTGGGCTACTGGTCCTATTGACGTGGGTCTCTTGGAAATACTGCCATATGTTGTGACATTGAAAGCCAATGTTAGAATGCCGCACATTCCCCAATACAAGATCTCTAGCGAAAGTGAAAAGGCGCTGTTAGCGATCATCTATGATTTGATTGAAAAAGATGTTATTGAAGACACAAGAGGCAACGTTTGTAATAGTCCTGTTCTGCCTGTTTTGAAGCGTACAGACCCTAAATAAAATAGTTGTGCCACAGTTTCCAGTTGTCCCTGATATCACTGCCCTATTGACTATGATTCCAGCTTCCGCCACTTGGTTCTCGGTGATTGACTTGAAGAATGCTTTCTTCAGCATCCCGATTGCCGAGGAGAGCAGGGATATTTTCGGCTTCAGGTTAGGAGGGCGAAGCTTCCGCTTCAAGCGCGCTCCTCAAGGCTACTGTGAAAGCCCATCAATATATAGTCAGGCTTTGAAAACGTAGCTTGATATGATTTTTTCACCTGATGGCGCTACTCTTATTCAGTACGTCGACGATTTGCTAATCGCTGCAGATACTGAGGAGATTTGTAAAGAAGCCACGTTGTCGTTGTTGCGTCATTTGTCTGATTTGCATCACAAAGTGTCTCTTTCAAAATTGCAATATTGTCGACAAGAAGTGACCTACTTAGGTCACCTCTTATCGAAGGAGGGAAGGAAACTGACCCCAGAAAGAATTCAGGCAATTGCAAAATTGAGTGTGCCGAAAACACAGAGAGAAGTACGTGCTTTCTTGGGCATTACATCATATTGCAGGCAATGGATACTGAATTTTTCTTTATTGGCCAAACCGTTAGTGGCATTAACTTGTAAAGATACACCGAATCCCATTCCATGATCTGAAGAGTGCCAGAAAAGTTTTTCCGAATTGCGTGATGCATTGTGTTCGGCTCCTGTGTTGGGTACCCCCAACTACAGTAAGCCCTTTACACTGTATGTCCATGAGAAAGAAGGTTGTGCATTGTCCATTCTGACACAGTCTTTTGGGGACAAGCAGCGTCCATGCGCGTACTTTTTGTCGACTTTGGATCCGGTAGCTAAGGCGTTGCCGAGTTGTTTGAGAGCCACAGTCGTATTGGTGCCATCCCTGATATCACTCTAAACTATGTTATGTTATTCTTTGCTATAATGTCTTTTTGTTTGTGACTTGCTTGCCAAATAAAAAATATTAAACAAAAAAAAAAAGAAAAAAAGAGAGCCACAGCCGCAGTAGCTGTTTCTATTCGACAGTCCTCGGGTTGGCGATGAATAACATGTTAATCGTAATGGTTTCACATGCGGTGGACACTTTGTTAAACAGAACCAAGACACAGCACTTAACTAGTGCTCGATTGTCAGGTTACGAGCTGACATTGTTAGCGAGTCATGTACACATAAGGAGGTGCAATACCTTGAATCCAGCCACATTATTACCGATTTCAGCTGAGATAGAGAATGCCGAAGAAAAGCATGATTGTTTTCTCAGAACAGAAGAAGAGACAAAAGGGAGAATAGACTTAAAAGATACTCCTCTTCCAGAGTGTGATGGTACTTTGTGGGTTGATGGTTTGTGCTTTAAGTTGCCGAATGGTGACACGACTGCGGCATATGCCGTCACGACGTTGCGTACGATTGTTGAAACTGCACGTATTCCACATAATTCAGCGCAAGCAGCAGAATTGATTGCATTGACAAGAGCGTGTGTGTTGGCGAAAGGAAAGCGAGTGACTGTGTACACGGACAGCCAGTATGCATTTGGTGTGGCTCATAGTTTTGGACGATTGTGGAAAGAACGTGGGTTCCTGACTTCGCACGGTGCTAAGATACAGCATGGTCAATTGGTGAATGAGCTCCTTGAGTCACTGACCTTGCCGTTACAAGTTGCGATTGTGAAATGCAGTGCACACAAAAAGGTTACAGATGATGTTGGTCGCGGAAATGCGTTTGCGGATGAAGTCGTGAAAGAAACTGCAAGGAATGTGATGAGTCGAATGTATGTTGCAGGCCCTGCAAGATGGGTTGGTGACGTTGGAATGTGTGAAGATACGATTGAGAGCGTGAAATACATTCAAGCTGAAGCTACAGAGAAAGAGTTGAATGAATGGAGAGAAAGTAAGGGTAAATTGGACCCAAATGGTTGTTGGATTGAATTGTCAGAACATCAGCGATGGTTGTTACCCGATGCGTATGTACTTGCAGTGGTTACAATGGCCCATGGAATGGCTCATATCAGTGTGAAAGGGATTTGTAAAGTTGTTAGCTCCGGTATGGCAAAATGCGGGAATTCCTAAGTGTGCAGAGAATGTGGTCAAGAATTGTATGTTGTGTCTGAAATACAACCCAGGTAGGGGAACCCCAACTCCAGCTGGTCCTTTTGCGCCTCCAACGTATCCGTTCGAGGTTTTGCAGCTAGATTTCATCCACATGGAAAGGTGCAACAATTTGAAATACGTACTCGTTGTTGTTTGCGCCTTTTCAAGATGGGTAGAAGCATATCCCTTAAAGGACAATACTGCCTTGTCCACAGCTAAAGCCCTTGTCAAAGAATTCTTCCCCAGATTTTGAATGCCGAGAATGGTCTGGAGTGATAATGGGAGTGAATTTGTGGGTCGAGTGATGAAGAAAGTATGTGAAGGGCTAGGCATTCAACAAAAATTCCACGCTGCTAACCACCCCCAATCAGCTGGATTAGTAGAATGCTATAATGGCACATTAAAACTGAAATTGGCCAAGATTCAAGCGAGCTCTGGTCTTAAATGGCCTGACGCTCTGCCCTTAGCACTCCTATCAACAAGAATGACTGCGCATTCTCGAGTGGGACTTAGTCCCTATGAAATTGTGTTCGGCCGCCCGGCCAACATATGGGGAGTGCCAAGGCCAACAAAATTCAGCGAGATAGAACATCCTGTAGTGCTCGATTATTTGTATGAATTGACGGCTAAATTGCGTGTTTTACACCAACAGGTCCACGACACTCTGCCTCATGCCTCTGAAGCTCCAGGACATCCGATCAATCCTGGATCCTGGGTGCTGATTAAAAATTTCCAGCAAACAAAGAATGACCAGCCCCGGTGGACCGGCCCTCATCTAGTCCTTCTCTCAACAAGATCAGCTGTTCGAGTGGAAGGAAAAAAGAACTGGGTCCACGGCGTACACTGCAAGAGGGTTCCTTTGCCTCTACCGTACGACCGGTGGACCCAGGAGGGGATCGCTGACTCTGAGACTGAGACTGTGCCTCGTTTTCTGCCCTTTAGCGATGCACGTGTAAAAGGAACAATTTCTGAACAAGAAAGTGACAATGTTTTGCAAGGAGCTGTGCCACCGTCAATTCGATTGAACACTACAGAGCCTGAACTCTTGTTTCAGAACCAGACAGTACCTGGAAAAACCCGTTATAATTTGAGGCCGAGAACTATGACTATGGACAAATAAAAATTATTTTCTTCCTATTTTTGAAAGTGCAGCTCTCATCTGAGAAACTTGCTTATTTTTGTTTTTTGAACGGCCATCCAGTTCAGCTGCTAGGGTCGCGGTTGCCGAAGTCTTTGGAGTGCAGCTGAAGACCTTAGGTCGACAGTTCTGGTCGGTCTAAGGGAGTTGCCCTGGACTGACAGAAGCATTCCTTAGCATAGAACACCCTACCACCGCGGGCAGCAATTAGAGAGGATGGAGTTTTTCGAGATGAAGAGACCTACCAAACAGATGAACTTTAAAAGCAGAATGTGTATATTGATGACAAAGAAACGATTTTTGATATTGTGTATTTTCATGTTGCTTAGTGTAATGACGTTTTTAATAGGATATGTTTTATTCACTTTTCAAGTGACATTTGCACGCACTACACAGTCCATACCTCCTTCTACTGTTTCCTCTCATTCTTTCCACCCTCTGCCTGAACACGAGTCCGCTAGAAGATCAGAATTTGTCAATAACTCCTTCCTTCAGCTTTTACACCAACACCAACTAGTAGTAAACACAACTAATTGTTGGGTGTTTGGTCTTATGCCACATACGACAGATAAGGGTATCCCATACTTGGTCTTACCATTTAGTTATAATGGTTCTCTGTGGGCATTTCAGACGATGTTCATATATGCCATTGAACCATATCCCCCACGTTCCACAAGAAGTAACTCGAGCAATAAGGCATTGGTAGTGGGAATCACAAATATGAGCAGAGACATTGACTCGTATAGAACCATTCCCAGAGATGAGTTACAAGAGTACACTAGATGGAATGTAACAGGATATGGAGTTACTCTGAGGGAGAACCAGCGAGCAAAGAGATCCTCCCCGATTTGGATTGTACCCCATCAGGGTCACCTATGTCTGCAAGGCAATGGCAAAAATCCCAGAGCTCAGTTAGGGAAAAGTGTCTGCACTGAAACATATGTTTTTGCATCTCGAACTTCCCCTTCGTTTCTAGCAGCTAAGGGTACCTATTTCATCTGCCATGATAGAGCCTATACATGGTTGCCCCCTGACTTCTCGGGCACATGTTTTGTTTCGTTCCTGTTGCCTCCCACCTACACGGCCACGGCAGATTACCATAAGACAAGGATAGTCAGAGGTGTCATTAGTAGTGAAGACACTGCAGGACAAGAATTTGGAGATTTCGTAAAGGGTTTTCTGCCGTTTTGGGGACCTATGGTGAATAGCAGGAACATAAGGCAATTGACAAGGGTGGTTGAATCGACTGTAGTTGAAACTGCCGGTGCCCTTAGTAATCTGACTGCTGAGCTCCAGTCGGATCGCCTTATGAATCTTCAACACAGGGTCGCATTAGATGTCATACTTGCAGACCGAGGTGGGGTATGTAAAGTGATCCAATCAAGTTGCTGCATTTTCATCCCAGATAACGCTCCAACAGTATACCAGGCCATTTCCAAACTGCATAAGATCTCTGAATCTATTCACGTGGATAAAGGAGATTGGTCACTGATGGGGTGGTTCTGGGAACTGATATCCGCCTGGGGATGGAAGATTCTGATAGTCATTGGGATGATCTTAGCCATTCTTTTCCTGTTCTGTCTGTGTGTACAGTGTGCTCCTGCAATATGTGGCCTCTGTGCTACATCGTGTGTAAGGAAACCTGTATCAAGAAACGAGCTAAGTAATAGGATGATGCTACAGCAACATCTCAATGACTTTATGAATATAGACCTGGACTCAGATTAGCATGAGTATAGGTTATTTGCCTATGTAAGGGCAAAAGGAGGGTCTGTGGTACTGAAAATTCTGGCCCCGTGTCATAAACATCGTCGAATCATGACGATTTTGGTATCGGCAGACCGATAATTGTTTGAATACTATGCATGAGCATTTTCGTCACGATCGAGTGACGAAATCACCCTGAAATCAGCATTTCCGTCCTGAACCCTCGGGTTCCATTTTGTGAACGGCAGCCATTTTGTGATTGCCCTCACATATCCAAATTACTAAAGCCTAAACCGAGTCTGAAGGACACGTACTCCTTTGCTGCCTCCTCTGTGACCTGGGCAAGCTGACTCCACTGCCTGAAGCCAAACCTGTCCGGCCAGTTCCTTTCCCAGTGGCCGAGCGAGATTAGTATCAAGGCACAACATATCATAAACCTTTCATCGCACACAAACCATGCCTAATCTTACACACACCTGTCCCTGTTTCTTTGTTTATGACTCGCTTTACGAGGAGGAGGTGCCCGTTTTTATTGGGGGTCTGTCGATATCTGATGAAAATATTGGGCCTTGCCGGGTAATCGATTACGGGCTGGACAAACTGAAATGTGGACTTGTCATCATGACTCTGCTTTTTCTCTGGCGTGAAAATATGTGAATGGTCAACTGTAAAATAAGGAATGTTTGCCTGAAGCATATTATTTTGTATAAAAGGAGAAGGCTGGCTTTGCAAGATCGAATAGTCTCCTTAGAATATACACCGTGTTGTACTTCTAGGATCTCTGTTACTGGCTGCAGCCAATAAATACGATCTTTGACTTCACCAAGAAGACTCTGTGTTTCTGTAGTCTGAAACAGGAAGGACTCGAAGTCTTTGAGTGTTCTCCCTGGCATTGCTGGGTTCTTAAAAACCCGGTACTTCAGTTGGCGCCCATGGTTTGAATACTATGCATTAGCATTTTCGTCACGATCGAGTGACGAAATCACCCTGAAATCAGCATTTCCGTCCTGAACCCTCGGGTTCCATTTTGTGAACGGCAGCCATTTTGTGATTGCCCTCACATAGCCAAATGACTAAAGCCAAAACCGAGTCTGAAGGACATGTACACCTTTGCTGCCTCCTCTGTGACCTGGGCAAGCTGACTCCACTGCCTGAAGCCAAACCTGTCCGGCCAGTTCCTTTCCCAGTGGTCGAGCGAGATTAGTATCAAGGCACAACATATAAACCTTTCATCGCACACAAATCATGCCTAATCTTATACACACCTGTCCATGTTTCTTTCTTTATGACTCGCTTTACGAGCAGGAGGTGCCCGTTTTTATTGGGGGTCCATCGATATCTGATGAAAATACTGGCCCTTGCCAGGTAATCAATTACGGGCTGGACAAACTGAAATGTGGACTTGTCATCATGACTCTGCTTTTTCTTTGTAGTGAAAATATGTGAATGGTCAACCGTAAAATAAGGAATGTTTGCTTGAAACATATTATTTTGTATAAAAGGAGAAGGCTGGCTTTGCAAGATCGAGCAGTCTCCTGAGAATATACACTGTGTTGTACTTCTAGGATCTCTGTTACTGGCTGCAGCCAATAAATACGATCTTTGACTTCACCAAGAAGACTCTGTGTTTCTGTAGTCTGAAACAGGAAGGACTCGAAGTCTTTGGGTGTTCTCCCTGGCACCGCTGGGTTCTTAAAAACCCGGTACTTCAGTTGGCGCCCAACGTCGGGCGATTTCAGCAGGTACCGGTCCAAGCCAGAGGTTCGTGAGGAGCTTCGTGTGAAAATTCTGGAGGAAGGCCGCCACTTCATCGACCCCTGTATGTCGACGTGGTCCGAAAGTCTTTGCTGCGAGGTTCCCCGCTTCCCAACGGCTAAGAAGGACTGCTGCCCTGACTATCGCCCTTTTTGGACCCTTGATGATTGGTAGAGCGAAACGATAGACGAGTCTACTGATGACGTCATCGATACCTCAGTTAAGTATAAGTGGAGCGTCTCCCAGTCCTTAGTTTGGTTCTTAGTTTGGTATCCCTTTGGGATTGCTTTGTTTGGAACTTGCAAGTGCCAAAGCCGAAGGACTCGTGTATTCACGAGACTATCGTATTCGATAATCCTTTGAAGTTTGAAGCTAGACTAGAGAGCGAAGATGCCTGGTCTTAGCAGACTTGGAAATTTGTTTTGTCTTGGTTGTAATAGGGATTCCTGATTGGAGGACTCGTGTCCCGTTCCTCCGATTGGAACTCCAACCTACGAACTTTATGTGAAACATGGCGTAGGTCCCATCGCATATAATGAAGTATGGATCCGATACACCAGAAAAGATGGTGTTTTAAAATGGCCCCAATATGGTCGTTTTGACACAGAGATCTTGGATAATCTGGAGGTTAAACGTTTTAAGAAGAAAGCCCGGCCGGCAATGTTTGACTCTTTTAGCATATGGCTCAAAGAAGCCAAACAGAGAAATGAAGTTAGCGAAGAAAAATAAATGAGAACGAGGTATGTCAATGGTGAAAGCTGCTGTTGCATTTAGGGATAATGAGGAAGAGCAATAGAGCGAACAAATGCTTAGGATTAGGAAGTTAGCGGTAGATAAGTGCTACCCAGTTTTGCCGCGTAAAGAACAGGAAGCCAAGGAAGATCTTGAGAAAGATCCTTTAATGTCACATCTCTTGAGTTCGCCACCCCCTTATGCACAAAATGCTACGGCACCACCGCCACCAGTTGTGGTTGTGCAACCTCCAATTGTTGTGCCACCTGCGATTCCTCCACAGCCAGCGCCTCTTCCGTTCGCTACTATTCCTTTGGCGCAGCCTCCTCAGGGGCCGCCAACTTTGCATCCTCCTTTGACTGCTACTCCTACACCTGTTCTTAATGCTCCTTCTGCTCCGACTTTGGATCCTTCTGCTATTGTTCCGTCTTCTCTTACTCTTTCACCTTCTCCTTCTGCTAGACAACGATACTGGTTTCTTTTCTCCTTGGTTGGGACAATTGGGTATGTCCCCTGTCACTGAGCGTAGACAGTCACGTAGTCAGTTGCCGAGTATGGATAAGCGTACAATTTTGGACCACATGGCACGTAAGTGGATTATGTACGTTACACAGTATGATCTTGAGGGTGTTATGCATGTTTTCCTTCAATGGGAAGCACCGAAGCAACAGTACGTTTTCGATATGATGTGTGCTTTTCTTGTTGAAAAGTGGGATGAGGAAGTGGGACAAGCTCCTGATAAGCTGTACAGCACACGTTCCGAATTTTCGAAGGGAACTATTGTAAGTCCATCTGATGTTGGAAAAGCGGTCGCGATGTTGTTGTCATTGAGGAGTGAGTCTCCTTCTCGACAATTGTTTGGGCCTAATTCGTCAGTTGAGAAGAAGGCAAGACAATATCCCATGAGAGAGGTTCCCCCAGTTTGGAGGGAAGGGGACGAAAATGCTAATCCAGCCATTCCGCCACATTTTCAGCGTGTGTGGCTACATGTTCCCTGGAAGCGAGCTGAAGTTTTGGCTCATAAACAGACATTGCCAGATCCCCGTAAAAACCCTGCAGGATATTACAAGGAATTATCACAGACTGCAGGCTCATGCATCATGAATTTAGCTGATATAGACATTTTGTTTGGAAATGTCGTTCCACAGCCTTTATGGGGAAAGATTCGTCAGACGGATCATGACCAGGAAATAGGTGACACATGGGTTAATATTGCTGCTGCTGAATGCAGACAAGTTGGTGGTGCTAAGCCCGAGCCTTTAGTACCAGAACTTCCTGGTAGGATCATTACTTACATGAAAACTTTAATGCCCGAATAGCGTGTTAATTGGGACAAGTTGTCTGCATGTAAGCAGAAGAACGATGAGACTGTGTCTGACTTTTTCACGCGGTTTGAAGAGACTTTTGTAGATCATAGTGGTCAGGATATGGCTACTGAGGGTGGCCAGAGATTGTTTGTCGACAAATTTGTGCATAATTTGCTTCTGAATTGTGCAATAAGTTGAAAGATTCTGAGAGTGCTTGGGCTGTTTCCACATCAGCACAAATTTTAGCTACGGCCCAGTACTGTGAAAATAGGCGCAAAGATGAGTTAGAGAAAGCAGATAAGAAGACTAAGGAATTGAAGACTAAAGTTCTTCTACAGCAAGCTTATCCACCCCGTACTAATAGTCAGCGCGATTATCAGCAACCTCAGCAATATTCGAGAAACTCGCAAAGAAACGAGTCTTCTCAACAACGTTTCTCGTATGGGCCTAATCAGTGTGCGTATTGCAAAGAAGAGGGTCATTTTAAGAGTAGTTGTCCGGTTTTGTTACAGCACACAAATGAGGTTAGTGTGAGAGGCCGTGGTGCTCAACAGGCTCCTAGAGGTAGGCGGCGTGGAAATTTCCCCCAGAACACGCGTTCCTTTCCGTCTCAGAATTCGATGAATAGTTTTGATCAGCAACAGGGTTCATCTGGTAAGACCACTCAGTACTATATGGAAGATTACTATAATGAAGATGAGAATATGGACGGTAATGATTGCTAGGACAGCCATGGACAAAGAGAGGGAGTTGTTTAAGTTCGAGTAGATCAGAGTGGACCTTATGTTGAGGTGATTACATCAGGTGTGTCAGAACCTTTTCTGTTGGATACTGGTGCTACAAAGAGTTCTATTATGCATTCAAAACTCCCTGGTGCACCTTTGTCTGGCGAAATGAATGTTTCAGTAAGTTTTTCTGGCGCCCCGGTTAGGAACCCGATTTCTAGTCCTATGTCTCTTTCTGTTGGACCTTGTGAATTCGAAGCACCCCTTATTCTTACAACAGGTTGTGGTGAGAACTTGTTAGGATTGGATCTGTTGAAAAGATTGTATGTGACCTTGTATTGTTCTTCGGGAGTACAACTTACTCTGGGTAAGAAAGTGGTTTCCCTGATGTACTTGTCGAAGGATAAACTTCCGACAGAATTGTCTTCTCTTCCGGATATTCTTTGGGCTACTGGTCCTATTGACGTGGGTCTCTTGGAAATACTGCCATATGTTGTGACATTGAAAGCCAATGTTAGAATGCTGCACATTCCCCAATACAAGATCTCTAGCGAAAGTGAAAAGGCGTTGTTAGCGATCATCTATGATTTGATTGAAAAAGATGTTATTGAAGACACAAGAGGCAACGTTTGTAATAGTCCTGTTCTGCCTGTTTTGAAGCGTACAGACCCTAAATAAAATAGTTGTGCCACAGTTTCCAGTTGTCCCTGATATCACTGCCCTATTGACTATGATTCCAGCTTCCGCCACTTGGTTCTCGGTGATTGACTTGAAGAATGCTTTCTTCAGCATCCCGATTGCCGAGGAGAGCAGGGATATTTTCGGCTTCAGGTTAGGAGGGCGAAGCTTCCGCTTCAAGCGCGCTCCTCAAGGCTACTGTGAAAGCCCATCAATATATAGTCAGGCTTTTAAAACGTAGCTTGATATGATTTTTTCACCTGATGGCGCTACTCTTATTCAGTACGTCGACGATTTGCTAATCGCTGCAGATACTGAGGAGATTTGTAAAGAAGCCACGTTGTCGTTGTTGCGTCATTTGTCTGATTTGCATCACAAAGTGTCTCTTTCAAAATTGCAATATTGTCGACAAGAAGTGACCTACTTAGGTCACCTCTTATCGAAGGAGGGAAGGAAACTGACCCCAGAAAGAATTCAGGCAATTGCAAAATTGAGTGTGCCGAAAACACAGAGAGAAGTACGTGCTTTCTTGGGCATTACATCATATTGCAGGCAATGGATACTGAATTTTTCTTTATTGGCCAAACCGTTAGTGGCATTAACTTGTAAAGATACACCGAATCCCATTCCATGATCTGAAGAGTGCCAGAAAAGTTTTTCCGAATTGCGTGATGCATTGTGTTCGGCTCCTGTGTTGGGTACCCCCAACTACAGTAAGCCCTTTACACTGTATGTCCATGAGAAAGAAGGTTGTGCATTGTCCGTTCTGACACAGTCTTTTGGGGACAAGCAGCGTCCATGCGCGTACTTTTTGTCGACTTTGGATCCGGTAGCTAAGGCGTTGCCGAGTTGTTTGAGAGCCACAGTCGTATTGGTGCCATCCCTGATATCACTCTAAACTATGTTATGTTATTCTTTGCTATAATGTCTTTTTGTTTGTGACTTGCTTGCCAAATAAAAAAAATTAAACAAAAAAAAAAGAAAAAAAGAGAGCCACAGCCGCAGTAGCTGTTTCTATTCGACAGTCCTCGGGTTGGCGATGAATAACATGTTAATCGTAATGGTTTCACATGCGGTGGACACTTTGTTAAACAGAACCAAGACACAGCACTTAACTAGTGCTCGATTGTCAGGTTACGAGCTGACATTGTTAGCGAGTCATGTACACATAAGGAGGTGCAATACCTTGAATCCAGCCACATTATTACCGATTTCAGCTGAGATTGAGAATGCCGAAGAAAAGCATGATTGTTTTCTCAGAACAGAAGAAGAGACAAAAGGGAGAATAGACTTAAAAGATACTCCTCTTCCAGAGTGTGATGGTACTTTGTGGGTTGATGGTTTGTGCTTTAAGTTGCCGAATGGTGACACGACTGCGGCATATGCCGTCACGACGTTGCGTTCGATTGTTGAAACTGCACGTATTCCACATAATTCAGCGCAAGCAGCATAATTGATTGCATTGACAAGAGCGTGTGTGTTGGCGAAAGGAAAGCGAGTGACTGTGTACACGGACAGCCAGTATGCATTTGGTGTGGCTCATAGTTTTGGACGATTGTGGAAAGAACGTGGGTTCCTGACTTCGCACGGTGCTAAGATACAGCATGGTCAATTGGTGAATGAGCTCCTTGAGTCACTGACCTTGCCGTTACAAGTTGCGATTGTGAAATGCAGTGCACACAAAAAGGTTACAGATGATGTTGGTCGCGGAAATGCGTTTGCGGATGAAGTCGCGAAAGAAACTGCAAGGAATGTGATGAGTCGAATGTATGTTGCAGGCCCTGCAAGATGGGTTGGTGACGTTGGAATGTGTGAAGATACGATTGAGAGCGTGAAATACATTCAAGCTGAAGCTACAGAGAAAGAGTTGAATGAATGGAGAGAAAGTAAGGGTAAATTGGACCCAAATGGTTGTTGGATTGAATTGTCAGAACATCAGCGATGGTTGTTACCCGATGCGTATGTACTTGCAGTGGTTACAATGGCCCATGGAATGGCTCATATCAGTGTGAAAGGGATTTGTAAAGTTGTTAGCTCCGGTATGGCAAAATGCGGGAATTCCTAAGTGTGCAGAGAATGTGGTCAAGAATTGTATGTTGTGTCTGAAATACAACCCAGGTAGGGAACCCCAACTCCAGCTGGTCATTTTGCGCCTCCAACGTATCCGTTCGAGGTTTTGCAGCTAGATTTCATCCACATGGAAAGGTGCAACAATTTGAAATACGTACTCGTTGTTGTTTGCGCCTTTTCAAGATGGGTAGAAGCATATCCCTTAAAGGACAATACTGCCTTGTCCACAGCTAAAGCCCTTGTCAAAGAATTCTTCCCCAGATTTGGAATGCCGAGAATGGTCTGGAGTGATAATGGGAGTGAATTTGTGGGTCGAGTGATGAAGAAAGTATGTGAAGGGCTAGGCATTCAACAAAAATTCCACGCTGCTAACCACCCCCAATCAGCTTGATTAGTAGAATGCTATAATGGCACATTAAAACTGAAATTGGCCAAGATTCAAGCGAGCTCTGGTCTTAAATGGCCTGACGCTCTGCCCTTAGCACTCCTATCAACAAGAATGACTGCGCATTCTCGAGTGGGACTTAGTCCCTATGAAATTGTGTTCGGCCGCCCGGCCAACATATGGGGAGTGCCAAGGCCAACAAAATTCAGCGAGATAGAACATCCTGTAGTGCTCGATTATTTGTATGAATTGACGGCTAAATTGCGTGTTTTACACCAACAGGTCCACAACACTCTGCCTCATGCCTCTGAAGCTCCAGGACATCCGATCAATCCTGGATCCTGGGTGCTGATTAAAAATTTCCAGCGAAGAAAGAATGACCAGCCCCGGTGGACCGGCCCTCATCTAGTCCTTCTCTCAACAAGATCAGCTGTTCGAGTGGAAGGAAAAAAGAACTGGGTCCACGGCGTACACTGCAAGAGGGTTCCTTTGCCTCTACCGTACGACCGGTGGACCCAGGAGGGGATCGCTGACTCTGAGACTGAGACTGTGCCTCGTTTTCTGCCCTTTAGCGATGCACGTGTAAAAGGAACAATTTCTGAACAAGAAAGTGACAATGTTTTGCAAGGAGCTGTGCCACCGTCAATTCGATTGAACACTACAGAGCCTGAACTCTTGTTTCAGAACCAGACAGTACCTGGAAAAACCCGTTATAATTTGAGGCCGAGAACTATGACTATGGACAAATAAAAATTATTTTCTTCCTATTTTTGAAAGTGCAGCTCTCATCTGAGAAACTTGCTTATTTTTGTTTTTCGAACGGCCATCCAGTTCAGCTGCTAGGGTCGCGGTTGCCGAAGTCTTTGGAGTGCAGCTGAAGACCTTAGGTCAACAGTTCTGGTCGGTCTAAGGGAGTTGCCCTGGACTGACAGAAGCATTCCTTAGCATAGAACACCCTACCACCGCGGGCAGCAATTAGAGAGGATGGAGTTTTTCGAGATGAAGAGACCTACCAAACAGATGAACTTTAAAAGCAGAATGTGTATATTGATGACAAAGAAACGATTTTTGATATTGTGTATTTTCATGTTGCTTAGTGTAATGACGTTTTTAATAGGATATGTTTTATTCACTTTTCAAGTGACATTTGCACGCACTACACAGTCCATACCTCCTTCTACTGTTTCCTCTCATTCTTTCCACCCTCTGCCTGAACACGAGTCCGCTAGAAGATCAGAATTTGTCAATAACTCCTTCCTTCAGCTTTTACACCAACACCAACTAGTAGTAAACACAACTAATTGTTGGGTGTTTGGTCTTATGCCACATACGACAGATAAGGGTATCCCATACTTGGTCTTACCATTTAGTTATAATGGTTCTCTGTGGGCATTTCAGACGATGTTCATATATGCCATTGAACCATATCCCCCACGTTCCACAAGAAGTAACTCGAGCAATAAGGCATTGGTAGTGGGAATCACAAATATGAGCAGAGACATTGACTCGTATAGAACCATTCCCAGAGATGAGTTACAAGAGTACACTAGATGGAATGTAACAGGATATGGAGTTACTCTGAGGGAGAACCAGCGAGCAAAGAGATCCTCCCCGATTTGGATTGTACCCCATCAGGGTCACCTATGTCTGCAAGGCAATGGCAAAAATCCCAGAGCTCAGTTAGGGAAAAGTGTCTGCACTGAAACATATGTTTTTGCATCTCGAACTTCCCCTTCGTTTCTAGCAGCTAAGGGTACCTATTTCATCTGCCATGATAGAGCCTATACATGGTTGCCCCCTGACTTCTCGGGCACATGTTTTGTTTCGTTCCTGTTGCCTCCCACCTACACGGCCACGGCAGATTACCATAAGACAAGGATAGTCAGAGGTGTCATTAGTAGTGAAGACACTGCAGGACAAGAATTTGGAGATTTCGTAAAGGGTTTTCTGCCGTTTTGGGGACCTATGGTGAACAGCAGGAACATAAGGCAATTGACAAGGGTGGTTGAATCGACTGTAGTTGAAACTGCCGGTGCCCTTAGTAATCTGACTGCTGAGCTCCAGTCGGATCGCCTTATGAATCTTCAACACAGGGTCGCATTAGATGTCATACTTGCAGACCGAGGTGGGGTATGTAAAGTGATCCAATCAAGTTGCTGCATTTTCATCCCAGATAACGCTCCAACAGTATACCAGGCCATTTCCAAACTGCATAAGATCTCTGAATCTATTCACGTGGATAAAGGAGATTGGTCACTGATGGGGTGGTTCTGGGAACTGATATCCGCCTGGGGATGGAAGATTCTGATAGTCATTGGGATGATCTTAGCCATTCTTTTCCTGTTCTGTCGGTGTGTACAGTGTGCTCCTGCAATATGTGGCCTCTGTGCTATATCGTGTGTAAGGAAACCTGTATCAAGAAACGAGCTAAGTAATAGGATGATGCTATAGCAACATCTCAATGACTTTATGAATATAGACCTGGACTCAGATTAGCATGAGTATAGGTTATTTGACTATGTAAGGGCAAAAAGAGGGTCTAAGGTACTGAAAATTCTGGACCCGTGTCATAAACATCGTCGAATCATGACGATTTTGGTATCGGCAGACCGATAATGGTTTGAATACTATGCATGAGCATTTTCGTCACGATCAAGTGACGAAATCACCCTGAAATCAGCATTTCCGTCCTGAACCCTCGGGTTCCATTTTGTGAACGGCAGCCATTTTGTGATTGCCCTCACATAGCCAAATGACTAAAGCCAAAACCGAGTCTGAAGGACACGTACACTTTTGCTGCCTCCTCTGACACCTGGGCAAGCTGACTCCACTGCCTGAAGCCAAACCTGTCCGGCCAGTTCCTTTCCCAGTGGCCGAGCGAGATTAGTATCAAGGCACAACATATCATAAACCTTTCATCGCACACAAACAATGCCTAATCTTACACACACCTGTCCCTGTTTCTTTCTTTATGACTCGCTTTACGAGGAGGAGGTGCCCGTTTTTATCGGGGGTGTAGGAGAGTAGAGTCTGCAATCCTATGATCACCCAGATTTTTTGCTTTTGTTTCACTGGTTTACAACTTTCTCTGGCTGTGGGCCTGCCAATCAGACCCACAGCCTGGCTGTTCTCTCTCTAAATTACAACATGTACCCTAGGTGCATTACCAATTGGTACTGGGCCACCTTATCAGACCCTGTAACTCAGGGCGTAGGTGTACCCAGGGCCTACCAGGGGATGAAGCATGTATTATGCCACCCCTGGCTGGCCTCCTAAATTTGACACAACTGGCTGCATGACAGCTGGGGCAAAGTCGTGTAATCACCCTTTGCTGTAGAAATAGTATACCTATATCTAACCCTGAAAATGGACACACAGATTCCTATCAGTCACTCCTATGGCAGGCCTTGACAATCCTGAAGGCAGAGTGCGTGGAATCGTGTGAGATGGTGCTCTGGCATGAGCTGAGCCTGTCTGCAGCTTGCGGAACCAAGTCCTAATAGCTGTTCCATGATAATGCATACCATATACTCTTAAGTGCATTATAATCCTCGCGGTTAAATGCTATCTTTGGTATTGCTTTATCAAAACATGTCGAGTAAGGTGTCATACGAATTGGAATACTAACCCCTCGCCAATTCTGGCGATGGGGTTAGCATTCCACCCTTCTAGAGGGACACAACATGTATGTAACTGTGGACCCCGGTTAAAGTTAAACGAAGCCTCAGCTGCACAAAATGGATGCTGCCACCACAGACACGAGTCTGACCCCCTGCAGCTGGGATTCCTTCCAGCGAGGGGAGCCTGGACAAAGGGTTTCCTGTCAGGGGCGGTGCTAGCACCGTCCCAGACAGAGTTTTGTGTATCCTGGGTAGGCATGGCTTTACAGGAAGGTGACTGCTGAGTGGCACCCCGGTGCTCACTACGCATAGGCCGGTCAGAACCAGTTCCAGGGGCACACCAGCCCCTGGCCTGGGGAAAGTCCGGCATGGGAGAGGGGTGTAACCACTCCCCTCCTAGTCCCACCCATAGGCAGGACCTAGTCACCGGGTCAGCCCCTTTTCTTAGTATAAAGATAGGAGCGGGCCCCCTGTTCAAATTAGATCATCTTTGGAATCAAGACACGACTTTCTGCGAAAGGACATCAAGATTTCTTCTTCAAGATTCTCCCTTGTGACTAAGGAGTAGTCACCCTGCATCCGCAGGCACCATCTTAAGAACACTGCGGTCTGCTGCAAGTCCTTCCTCAGGAATCCGACGACACAGCTCGACGAGACCCGGCTTCCCTGGCACCTCTGACCTCTACTCACCTCTACAGCCAAGCTGAGAACCATGAGTGCGACGAGACCTCGAGGGACCGACGATCGCCAAGACGGCACGACTTCTTTACAGCAAGCCCGCCGAGTGTTCCACTGGTGAGTGCTTTGGGGTCCGAGAAGCCCCGACCCTGAGCAGCTCCAGCACCGAAGATCAGCCTCCCCGCATCTCCACGATCTGCGTGGGGCCCTTCTGGTTTTTGCTGCTCACCGCGTTGTTTGGCTACCAGCCGGCTGGCTTGTGGCCTTCTTAACGACGCCCGACGACATCACTGCTGCTGGTCTGGTTGCTCCAGACTAGCCCTTGCTTCCTTCCACAAGAGAAGCACCCGGACCCTCCTGGTCCACTCCAGACGCCATCTTAGGTCCACCGCGTGGGCTTGAATTTGCCAAGGCTTTGTTGCCCAATCCTGGGTCCAGCGACGCCGACAGCTTCATCCATCGTGGGACAGCGCGCTCCTCCATCCTGGTCGCCGACAACGCCTCCTGGTCTGTGAGATCTGCAGAGCACAGCGTCACCCACTCACCTAGTCGAGGTGACTACCATCCGGTGCCCTCCTGGTGCACCCTGACTACTGGCTAGTAGTCACGAACTTGGTCCCCTCTGCTTTCAGGTATCATCTCACTTCAAGATCCAGGCTTGGATCACTTCGAACTCTCTTCACTGGTCGCCTGCCAGCATCTTTCTTCCAGGCTCCTGGTCCGTCTACAAGGATTCCCGACGTCTTTTGAGACATATGCACCTGCAGCCCCTGGGCTAGGTAACTTCGGCATTTCGGTGCCCCAGCATAGCCTCACTATCCAAGGGTCAGAATCCACTTTCGTTTTCCTCCTACCAGGTCGGGTTCGCCCGAGAACACTAACTTTGTCTTTACTAGCTACCATAGACTTTGTCCCGCATCACGCGTGAGAGTGCACACTCTGCACCCGAGTCCCCTGGGTCTCCTAGAAGTAATCTAACGATTCTATAGTCAAGTCCTAGCGATTCCAAAGCCTATTAGTACTGTACTTACCTGCTAGTAATTTCGCATTCCACTTTCAGAGTATATGGTTTTCCGTGCCCCTCGGGCATTTGTATATACTGTGCTAACTTAAGTATTTTCGTAAGAGTTTTGTTTTGTGCTTAGTACCCTGTCCTCATAAAGAGTACAGGGCTGTTGTGATTTTAATAAATACACTGTTTATTTTCATAACACTTGTGTGGTGTCCTTTCACTTGGTGTTCAAGGGGTATATGTGTGTGGTATAACAGCTGGCTTAACACGCCCTCTCGAGTCTTTAGCCTTAGATTGCTCGTATCCACGCTACTAGGATAGCTGGTCTATAAGGTTGACTTACAACCAATCATCAATAAGGGTTGTTGGACTGATACATAGTGTTCACTAGAATAGTGAGCACTGCATATCAGGCCACCTTCTCACAGGGGGTCCGTCGATATCTGATAAAAATACTGGGCCTTGCCGGGTAATCAATTACGGGCTGGACAAACTGAAATTTGGACTTGTCATCATGACTCTGCTTTTTCTTTGTAGTGAAAATATGTGAATGGTCAACTGTAAAATAAGGAATGTTTGCCTGAAGCATATTATTTTGTTTAAAAGGAAAAGGCTGGCTTTGCAAGATCGAGCAGTCTCCTGAGAATACACACCGTGTTGTACTTCTAGGATCTCTGTTACTGGCTGCAGCCAATAAATACGATCTCTGACTTCACCAAGAAGACTCTGTGTTTCTGTAGTCTGAAACAGGAAGGATTCGAAGTCTTTGGGTGTTCTCCCTGGCACCGCTGGGTTCTTAAAAACCCGGTACTTCAACCCAGATCATTCATCTCTTAGTTCATTACTTGCATCGTTGTGATGGTGCGCATGCCGTCCAGGTAATTTTTCTAGTACTTCAATACTTGTATTGTTGTCATGGTGCAAAGACCGCCCAGATCATTCTTAATTCAATACTTTCATCGTTGTCGTGGTCCGGAGGCCGCCCTGATCATTAATCTCTTGGTTTCAATACATGCATCATTGTCGCTGTGTGGAGGTCGCCCAGAACATTCATCTTGTGGCTCAATACTATCCTCATTTTCATGGTACGGAGGCCCCCAGATCATTTATCTCCCAATTGAATACTTGCACACTTCATGTTGCAGAGGCCGCCCAGATTATTCATCTCTGAGTTCAATACTTGCATCATTGTCATGGTGCGGAGGCAGCCCAGATCATTCATCTTAGTTTTTTACTTGCATCGTTGTCATGGTGCAGAGGCCGCCTAGATCATTCATCTCTTAGTTCAATACTTGCAACGTTGTCATGTTTTTTTTAGGCCCTCCTGTTCCTTCATCTCTTAGTTCCATACTTGCGTCATTGTTATGTTGCAGATGCAGCCTCAAATATTCATCTCTTCGCTCAATACTTGCATCATTGTCATTGTGCTGAGGCCTCTTAGATCGTTCATCTATGAGTTCATAACTTGCATTGTTGTGAGGGTGCCAAGGCCGCCCGATCATTCATTTCTTAGTTCAATATTTGCATAGTTCTCAATGTACAGTGGCCGCCCGGAACATTCATCTCTTAGTTCAATACTTGCATCGTTGTCATGGTGCAGAGGCCGGCCAGATCATTCATTTCTTTGTTCATTACTTGCATCGTTGTGATGGTGCGCTGGCCGTCCAGGTAATTTGTCTTGTACTTCAATACTTGTATTGTTGTCATGGTGCAGAGACCGCCCAGATCATTCTTAATTCAATACTTTCATCGTTGTCATGATGCGGAGGCCGCCCAGATCATTCATACCTTGGTTCAATACTTGCATTGTTTTCATGTTGTGGAGGCTGCCCAGATAATTTGTTTCTGAGTTCAATGCTTGCATCATTGTCATGGTGCGGAGGCCGCCCGGTTCATTCATCACTTAGTTCCATACTTGCATCGTTGTTATGTTGCAGAGGCAGCCCAGAATATTCATCTCTTAGTCCAATACTTAAATCGTTGTCATAGTGCGAAGTACCCCAGATCAATTAACTCTTGACTCAATACTTGCATCTTTGTCAAGGTGCCGAGGCCGCCCAGATCATTCATCTCTGAGTTCAATGCTTGCATCTTTGTGATGGTCCCGAGGCCACCCAGATCATTCATCTTAGTTCAATACTTGAATCTTTTTCATGATAAGGAGGCAGCCCAGATTATTCATCTCTTAGTTCAATACTTGCATCTTTGTTATGGTGCGGAGGGCACCCAGATCATTCATCTCTTAGTTCATTACTTGCATCGTTGTGATAGTGCGCAGGCCGTCCAGAACATTCATCCCTAAGGTCAATACTTGCATTGTTGTCATGGTGTGGAGGCCGCCCACATAATTTGTCTCTTACGTCAATACTTGTATTGTTATCATGGTGCAGAGATCACCCAGATCATTCTTAATTCAATACTTGCATCGTTGTCATGAAGTGGAGGTCGCCCAGATCATTCATACCTTGGTTCAATACTTGCATCGTTGTCATGGTGCGGAGGCTGCCCTGATCATTAATCTCTTGGTTCAATACATGTATCATTGTCGCTGTGCAGAGGTCGCCCAGAACATTCATCTTGTGACTCAATACTTGCATCATTTTCATGGTACGGAGGCCCCCCAGATCATTTATCTCCCAGCTGAATACTTGCACACTTTTTATGTTTCAGAGTCCGTCCGGAACATTCATCTCCTAGTGCAATACTTGCATTGTTGTCATGGTTCGGAGGCACCCCAGTTCATTCATCTCTTAGTTCCATAATTGTATCATTATGTTGCAGAGGCAGCCCAGAATATTCATCTCTTAGTTCAATACTTGCATCGTTGTCATGGTGCGGAGTACCCCAGATTATTTATCTCTTGACTCCATACTTGCATCGTTTTCATAGTGCAGAGGCCGCCCAGAACATTCATCCCTAAGGTCAATACTTGCATTGTTTTCATGGTGTGGAGGCTGCCCAGATAATTTGTTTCTGTGTTCAATACTTATATTGTTGTCATGATGCGGAGGCCGCCCTGATCATTCATCTCTTAGTTCAATACTTGCATCGTGGTCATGGTGCAGAGGCCGCTCAGTTCATTCATGTCTTAGTTCAATCCTTGCATCATTGTCATGTTTCGGAGGCCCCCCAGTTCATTCATCTCTTAGTTCCATACTTGCATCATTGTTTTGTTGCCGAGGAAGCCCAGAATATTCATCTCTTGGTTCAATACTTGCATCGTTTTCATGGTGGGAGGCTGCCCAGATCATTCATCTCTTTGCTCAATACTTAAATCGTTGTCATGATTCGGAGGACGCCCAAATCATTCATCTCTTAGTTAAATACTTGCATCTTTGTCATGGTGATTCATTGTGTTGGGTGTTTCTTTTTACTAAATTGGCCCAAGCCACCAGTCAGTTCAGTCATTCTATCCTCTACCCTGCCTACTTGTAATGGCAGTCGCTGGATTGTTGCTGTATTGCCAGTGGGATTTCTTGTGTACTGTTCTTGTGACATGTCCCCTGCTTCTCTACCCGTTCTTTGGTATGAGTCGTGCTCTGTCCTCCTCCTAATATGTCCCTCAGTTACTACCTCAGGGGGATATTGTTCGCTGTCCCTATTTTCTTCATTAAACTATCAGGTGCACTTCCTCTCGCTTGGGACCAGTGTTAAGGGGTTGCCATGCTTCATAGTGTGTCTGTGTATTGTAATGCTGCTGGCTAGGGGACCGGAATGGGCCATAATTTCTAGTTCTTGTCCTTGTGGTATTGGTATCCCTAGTGATGGATGCGGGGGCTGGGCGGTTAGGTCTGGGCAGTGGCATGTGGGAGCTGTGCTGTGAACCGCAAGAGGCCCCATTGCTCTTGGTCCTGTTCCTGCTGGGGGGCTGCAGAGTTGGATGCAGACATCTCTATTGTAAATAGCGCGTCAATCTGACCTGGCAATCCTGATGTTGCACCCTGCATCACTGGGCTTTGGGAGCTTAGGGATAGCTGGCCCAGTGTACTCTGGTCTACTGTCTCGTGAATCATCTGAGATGTCTGGGGCAGAGATATCGTCATGGCCTATGGCTGCCTGGGCATTTGATAAGAGACCAGCTCGGGGTATATACCACCTGCGTCATAGGCTGGTGGAGGTGCGGTGGGTATTGGGGCTGTTGTGTCACGGTCCTTAAAGATGCTCCACATAGCAAGGGTGTTGTTTCGTTTTTGGAGTTTGCTACCGGAGTATTTTCCTTCCCGGAATGTTGCAGTGCAATCTAGCACCTTTTTATCGAATGTACCTTCTTTTGGCCAGGGGTGTAGCATATTTTTTGTGAGCTCGTGCAGCTCGCTACAATGTTTCATGATACTGTTTTCCTTGGCTATGAAGTTTTTTATCACGTGTTGCAATGGTGTTGCCATTATTCCTCAGCGTTGTGTGTAGAAAGGGGCAAGGGTGTAACTCTACTGGGTGTTCTGGTCAGCCTCACCTGCTGCAGGTCTGTTGTGTCAAATCCCAGGGCTGGGATCAGTGTCAAGATGACTGTACACGTTAGTAGTGAGACCTGAACAGAGGATGGTGTTGTATCCTCAGAAAGGGCAACAACACAGCCATTCTCTATGTGTACCGTGATCTGTAGTCTTGGGTATTGTGTGGGATGTCTGCTCATCCCCTAGAGTTATCTTTGAGGTGGCAATTGGTGGCAGTGAATTTGACAACACTATTCTCCTTTTAACTGGCGGTTTTGCAAATATGTCCACAATAATGGATAGTGCGTTGTGGAAGGGTGTCTTTGTAACCGCTCTAGGATACTTGGTGAGGGCTGCTGCTGCAGCTGCTCATGCAGTAGCTGGGTGTGATGTTCACAGACCAGGGGCCAGTTGAGGTCTTGGAGTGCCTGCAGAAATAATGCGTGATGTTCACAGCCTAGTGGGGCGTGAGTACCTTGTGAATCTCCCTGCTTCTCCTGGCAGTTGATTCTTGAAGGAGATGATGTCTGAGTGCTGATGGGTGAGATCAGGGCTCTCGCTACTTACTACACTTCCCACTGACTGTATTGATTCTGTGGAGGACTCTTCAGTATTATATGATGTTGATGGGGACACCAGTGGCAGTTGCAAAGGTGTATCATGAGTGTCCCCCACAGAGGGGGAGCTCTGTGAATACTGTGGCCCCTCAAGTGTAGGGTGTGGGTTCAGGGTGGCGGGTCTACAGGCTGACACTGGGAGGCACAGTTGCACCAAATGCAGTGTAGATAATCTTACCCCAGTGCCCCGTGTGAGTGGGACTCCCAACAAGTTCCACGCTTTAGATATCAAGGCACTTTGGCGTTTGTCAATTTTTGTCAGAGTTTGTGCGCTAGTATTGTGTACTGCTATTATTCTGTTGTCTAATATGTGCAAAACTACTTCCAGTGGTTGCTGCCCACTGTGGCTTATCTGTGTCTCCTAGCGAAGTGTATACATATGTATTTATATTGCTGTCCTTATGTGTCAGTTGTTATGAAGGTAGGGTAGTCCAGTACAAGCTTGTCCCCTAATGCCTCTTTAACCCTTTAAGTGCTGCGAACGTCCAACGGTCGTCGCGTGCACTACCTCGCTAGTGCTGCGCACGACCGTTGGACGTCCGAATCCCGTTAGCGCGATCGAACGTCCGCACTGGGGCGGAATGTTCGACGCGCTAAACGGGTTAATGACTAAATAAAATGCCTCTTTAATCTCTTGTTTATCTGGGCCGTTATAAACACCTTCTGGAGAGAAGTCAGGGAATTGTAGGGTACTAGGGTGTTCGCCCAAGCAAGCAACGAGAACCTTGCTTCGCAAGGTGTTGCGGGGCCAAGAGGTGATCACTACAGTGGGTATCTCTAATCCTGGTGTTACCATAGAAACCTGCAAATGTATGGTGTGTGCAGTCTTACACGTTCTGTAGCTATTCTATTCATTTGGGTAAAAAAAATGTTATTTAAAAGAAAAACATTTTCTGCAGACCTGAGTGACACCCAGTTATTTTGAATGGCCCAGAGAATGTTTTCTGGCTTTTTCCTAGCGAAGTCTGCAGTGCATATTGGGGGGCTGTTTGAGGGGGCAATCCTGAATGACAAATATGCACCCAGGAAAGTAGCAGTATTAAAATATTATATCTGACAATTGTGGCGCTCTAGATGCTTTAGCTTACAGAATCTCTTCAGTTAATCAGTGGCAGATCAATACACATGGAGATATATAAATGCATTTGAAACCTCCCTAGTTATTGGATCTCACTAATAATCCAGTCTTCTGCATTAGGCAGTGGTCTTCAATAATGTTCACAAAATATTTTGCAGCAGCATCCTACGTAGCGGGCCTTTACCCTTAAATGATAGGATTGGTATGGGCCAGTCACATAAATCTTTGTTTGCAATCAATATACATGTGCTTATAATCAAACAAAGAATCAACAAAAAAGCAATCAATGTGCACCTACATATTATGGTCTCACTAAAGTCAGCCTCTGTACCAGCCAGTGACTTCCAATACAATGACCATGAAAAAACAATCACAAAAAAGTTCTGCTGCTATACCTAATAAAAACCCTCTATATATAACACTAGACACTAATCAATAACATACAATCCTGAAAGTACCTAATAATTAGCGAGCATTTTGTACTTGTGTTTCAAAAAAGAAAGCAATGCAAAAGGTGCACACAAAAATAAGAGAAAATGCAAAAGGTACTTTTAACTGGCGAAAATACAATATTTACTCTTAAAAAAAGACACTTATCATCCCAGGGAACCACTTAAATGGTCTGTTCGAGGCATGTGGGCTGCTGAATTCATATCTGTGCATAGATCGCCACCTAGTGTTGGGTCCGGATGATTGCACATTGTTGTCCTGGAAGAGTCTTCAAAGTATCACGAGATAGGTGGCTCCTCCCCTGGACTACAGTGCGCATGGGCATCGCCTCCATCCCCAGATTGTTTTTTTCCGCCATTGGGTTCGGATGTGTTTCGGTTCCCTCTGTCGGAACCGATAGTTGTTCAACTTCTACTTGAGACCAAAAGGTCTTTAGGCTGGGCGTCGGTATAGTTGCGTACGGGTTTCTTTCTGACTCTCAGCTCCGATCTCTTACTGCCCTTCCACGTGCTTTCGGCGCAGACGGGCCTACACTATACTCTTGCTATGGAGCGAACTCCGTTTAAGAAGTGTCCATTGTGTCACTCTAAATATTCGCACCTCGATGTGCACCCTGTGTGCAATACCTGCTTGTCACCGGATCACCGCGAGGACACCTGCATGGCGTGTTCGAGATTCCGGAGCAAGAAAACTTTGAAGATTCGTCGGGCCAATAGGCTCCAGGCTAAGTTGTCGGCTACGGCGCCCCCACCAGACGACATTTTCCAAGAATCTGTCGAGGGAGAAGACGACGGGCAAGGTTCGGACTCGAATCCCGCATCCGAGGGTGAGACCTACGACGCGGGTGAGGAGAACTTTGACGAAGTCACCGACGAGGTAGGGGACGACGATCAGGCTTTTGCCACGATGGGCGATAGCTCGGAGGAGGAGCATCCCCAATCAGACTCAGGGGTTATTCCCCTTCATACGGCCCAGGTCGAGGGATCGCTTTCGGGCCTTACCCAAGATCTAACTATGAGTCCTACGTCCCCGCCTCCGGGCCCGGTCACGGACATTTATGAGCCATCACTTACGTCGAAGAAAACGAAAGTGAAGCCAACTGGTCACGCACCCTCGGATGCGAAACCGAAAGTGAAAGTTGCGCTGGTGAAGAAGGTTCTGGAGGCGTCAACTTCCAAGAAAACCAAAATGGCCGACTTGAAGAGCCACGCCAAAATGGCCGACCCGAAGCCCTCGGGGTCGGCGCCGAAGGCGAAGTCCTCCGACGCGGCTGCGTCGGCGCCGAAAGGGGTTGTGGACCCGAAGACGGCTCCGAAGAAGCGTCAGGGCGACGACGCGCATAGGCATGGGGCGTCGGCCCCGAAGAAAGTGCCTGCCGGTGATCAGGCTCTCGACGTTGAGGGGTCGCTCGAGCCGGTCCAGCCCTCTCCGGCCTGGACGAAGAAGGTTGCGGAATCCTTGTAGCGGATTCGAAAGGCCAGTGTGGTTCCCGCTCAGGACACCAGTGCGCCTAAGCTCACGCCTAAGCCTGCGAGGGAGCAAACGCCTATCCGTTTCACCCTACCGCCCAAGTCGGCGCCGAAGGCCTTCGCGCCGCAACAGGGCGGATCCTCGAAGGAGGCATTGGCGCCGAAAGCTGCCTTAGCGGTGTCGAAGCTGCGTCTCCAACCGCTTGCGGAAGAGGAATGTCGTGCTGTAATCATCGACGCCAACACCGGGAAACTGTCGCTCCTCAAGCGGAAGATCACGACGGAGCCGGCGTTGGAACATTTTAAGATCCCTCTCAAGAACAAAAGGGACTCTGACGACTATTCGGCTTTGGTGGAACCTGTGTCCCCACAGGCTTTGGAACACTCGCCGACGCATTCCGTTGCAGCCGATGCGGACGAGGAAGGGGTCGAGTACACCTACCCGGCGTACTTGGATCCGGAGGAGGAGCACATACCTTGGTCTGCCGGAGGCGACACGGAGGACCCGCAGTCGGGTCAGGACGCTCAACTTTTTGCGGCCAAAACGTCCCCGACTGAGGACTCGGCGGCCTTCAATGCTCTGATAGAGAGAGCTGCTGCGAACCACGACGTCGAGCTGCACTCGGACCCCGTGGATGCGGACTTCTTATTCGACACCTTCTCGGTAGCCGAAAAGCAAGTCAAAACGCTACCAATGCTTAAAGGGGTGCTTAAACATGCACCGGAGGTTTTCAAGGAGCCCACCCGAGCGCGTGTGGTCAACCCTCGCATCGACAGGAAATATAAGGCAGCGCCCACGGATCCCACATATATCAAGGGACACTTGCCATTGGACTCCTTGGTTGTTTCCAACGCTCGGAAGAGGGCGAATTCTCAGACTACTGGTGACGCTCCTCCCCCAGACAAAGAGTCCAAGATCTTTGAGGCCTCAGGCAAACGGATTGCTGCACAGGCAGCTAATATCTGGAGAATATCTAACACCCAAGCATTACTTGCACGTTATGATAGGGCCCATTATGACACATTAGAGGCCATACTACAACACTTGCCTGACCATTACAAGGAGGCAGGAGAAATGCTCATTCAGGAGGGTAAACTCATTACGAATGCATCCATCAAATGTGCACTGGATGTGGCCGACACGGCCTCCAGGGCTATTAATACCAGTGTGTTGCTCAGACGCCATGCCTGGCTTAGAATTTCGGGGTTCAAACCCGACATCCAAACTACGATACTAAATCAAACAGTGAATCCTGACCACCTGTTTGGCCCTGAGGTGGATGCCACACTGGAGAAAATGAAAAAGGATACGGAAACTGCCAAGTCAATGGGGGCTTTACAAAGTCAGCAGTTTCGGAGTGGCTCCTTTCGCCGCTCAAATTCCAGAGGCACCTCAAGAGGACAAGCATCCCAGTCCACACAATATTACAAGACTAACACCCAAGCCTCGTATCGCAACAAGGGTAGGGGTGGTTACAGAGGCAATAATGTCAAAGGCAGGGGACGTGGAAACAATAGCTCCAGGTCCACCACCACCAACAAGCAGTGACGTCTTGTCACTGCCCCCCGACCATACAACACCGGTCGGGGGAAGACTCCAGCAGTTCCTGCCGGCGTGGAAGACCATCACCACGGACAGGTGGGTGAGGTCTATTATCCAGTACGGGTACTGTCTAGAGCTTACGTCCATTCCACCGGACATACCCCCAAGGAGCCGTCCTATGTCCGGCGAGCACTTGACCTTGTTGCAGCAGGAAGTTCTTGTCATGCTGCAAAAAGGGGCGATAGAGCTCGTTCCATTGCAAGAGCGGGGTACAGGGGTTTACTCCCTGTATTTTCTGATTCCCAAGAAGGACGGATCCCTCCGGCCGATCCTGGACCTCAGGCCCCTGAACTGGTACATCCTCTCGGAGCACTTCCATATGCTCACGTTGCAGCAGGTGCTTCCCCTGCTTCAACAGGGAGACTTCCTGGCTACGCTGGATCTGAAAGATGCCTATTTTCATATCCCCCTGCATCCTTCCCACAGGAAGTATCTCAGATTCACGATCTTAGACCAGCATTACCAGTTCAGGGTTCTGCCATTCGGGGTCACCACGGCACCAAGGGTGTTTACAAAGTGCCTAGCGACTGTGGCGGCGCATCTCCGTCCCCAGCACGTCCACGTCTTTCCATACCTGGACGACTGGCTCATTCAAGCAAAAACAGAACAGCAGTGCGTCGACCACGTGTCACGCACCATTCATCTCCTGCACGATCTGGGATTCTCTCTGAACTACCCAAAGTCCCATCTCCAGCCCGCCCACGTGCGACAGTATCTGGGCGCGACAATCGACACTCTGGCAGCCACTGCGCAGCCGAATTCAGTGAGAATCGCCAGTATCCAGGCGCTGATCCAACGATTCAGACCCCAACACTCGCTTCCAGCGAAGGTGTTCATGCAGTTGATAGGCATGATGGCCTCCTGCATCTCCATTGTCCCGCACGCGAGACTACATATGCGTCCGCTTCAGGAGTGCCTAGCACGTCAGTGGACTCAGGCTCATGGACAACTGACAGACCTAGTGTTGGTGAGCGGTCGGGCATACAACTCTCTGCATTGGTGGAATCCACAAAACCTTTGCAAGGGCCGACCATTCCAAGAGCCTGTCCCACAGATTATCCTGACGACGGACGCCTCTCTCCAGGGATGGGGAGCGCATGTACTCCATTACACTGTGCAGGGACTATGGACACTACAGCAAAGGAAGATGCACATCAATGTGTTGGAACTGATGGCAATCTTCATGGCCTTGAAGGCGTTCAAAGTACATCTGTGCAACAAGGTCGTGTTGATCCGGACGGACAACATGACGGCCATGTACTACATTCAAAAGCAGGGAGGCACACACTCTCCACAGCTGTCTCATCTGGCTCAGAGCATGTGGAAGTGGGCCATTCAGAGGAACATCTTCCTCATGGCAGAGCATCTCCCGGGCAAGGACAATCAAATGGCGGATCTGCTCAGCAGGCACAGCCATCAGATGCACGAGTGGGAGATACATCCATCAGTACTCCAACCGTACTTCCAAAGGTGGGGTCATCCAGAGATAGACCTATTTGCCACAAAGGAGAACGCAAAATGCCAAAGCTTCGCCGCCAGGTTCCCACACCCGCAATCACAGGGCAATGCGATGTGGATGAACTGGTCAGGCAGATTTGCGTACGCTTTTCCCCCAGCACCTCTGATACCGCTGGTGGCACGCAAGCTCAGGCAGCACTCGATGACGCTCATCCTGGTTGCTCCAACGTGGGCTCGCCAACCATGGTACACCACGTTTCTGGAACTCTCCGTGGTACCGCATCAAAGGCTTCATCTCACTCCCAGCCTTCTGACGCAGAGCCATGGCGACATTCAGCACCCAGATCCGCAACAGCTCAACCTGGCGATCTGGCTCCTGAAGTCCTAGAGTTTGGCTACCTCAATCTTCCTCCCGATTGCATGGACATCATTCGGGAGGCAAGGAAGCCCACTACTAGAGCTTGTTATGCGGCTAAGTGGAAGAGGTTTGTCATCTACTGTGCTAACCACAATATTGACCCGCTAGATGCTTCCATTCAAAATATCATCTGTTACCTTTTCCACTTGTATCAATGCAATCTAGCGTACTCTTCCATCCGCATTCACCTGTCTGCTATGGCAGCATACCTCCAGAATAGGCAGCACCTGTCACTCTTTAAGGTCCCTGCTATCAAGGCCTTTCTGGAAGGACTCAAAAGGGTCATTCCACCAAGGACCCCACCAGCTCCAGAATGGAACCTCAACGTGGTTCTTACGAGGCTGATGGGTCCTCCCTTTGAGCCACTGCACTCTTGTGAGCTTCAGTTTCTGACTTGGAAGGTTGCGTTCTTAGTAGCAATTACATCGCTACGGAGTGTTAGCGAGCTGCAGGCGCTCACCATCCAAGAACCTTTCTTCCAGGTGCATGCTAACAGGGTGGTGCTTCGCACTAACCCTAAATTCCTGCCAAAAGTGGTATCACAGTTCCACATCAACCAGACAATCGAATTGCCAGTGTTTTTCCAAAACCCAGAGACGCTGGCGGAGCGCATGCTCCACACCCTTGATGTTAAGAGGGCCTTGATGTATTATGTAGACAGGACAAAGGATTTCCGCAAAACCAAACAACTTTTTGTTGCTTTTGCCACACACCACAAAGGAAACGCTATCTCCAAAGCGGGGATTGCTAGGTGGATAGTAAAGTGCATTCAGATCTGTTACGCTAAAGCTAAGCGCACTCTCACTATCCCACCGAGGGCCCACTCCACCAGGAAGTTGGGGGCCTCTATGGCTTTCCTGGGTAACATTCCCTTAGAAGATATCTGTAGAGCAGCCACATGGTCTACCACACATACCTTCACTAAACACTACTGTGTAGACGTGCATTCCAAACAGCAGGCAGCTGTTGGTCAGGCTGTTCTAAAAACGCTTTTTCAGACTGCTGCAGCTGGCACGGGCGACCGCCGCTGATGGAGGGACTGCTATGTATTCTATGCACAGATATGAATTCAGCAGCCCACATGCCTCGAACTGCAAATGCTACTTACAAGTATGCATCTGTTCTTGGCATGTAGGGCTGCTGACATTCATATCGCCCACCCTCCTCCCCGGCGCCTGTAGCAGCTGCAGAATTCATTCATATACATACATATGCTCATAGCATGGTCATCACTCACATTCTTCACTCCATCTCTGCCAATGGCTAAAAACAATCTGGGGATGGAGGCGATGCCCATGCGCACTGTAGTCCAGGGGAGGAGCCACCTATCTCGTGATACTTCGAAGACTCTTCCAGGACAACAATGTGCAATCATCCGGACCCAACACTAGGTGGCGATCTATGCACAGATATGAATGTCAGCAGCCCTACATGCCAAGAACAGATGCATACTGGTAAGTAGCATTTGCAACACAGGCGACATCCAAAATTCCGTTAGCTCCACGGTTCTCAGATTTAGCCTCTTCTATGTTGACTATTGAAATAGAGGTTCTATTATCTCATCAGAGAAGCCACAAAAATCACCAGATAAGCATTGAAAGATACAAGGCACAGTCTTTCCTTCACTGTCTCTTTACATCAGACAGAGGTTCTCCCTTGTTTAAAAGAAGCGCAGCAATTGTTAAGCATTGAAAGATCCTAGACCCAATCTTTCCTACCCTGTCAATCTATTCTGAACAGAGGATATCCTTTGATAAGTACTGAAAAGATGCCAGATCCAGTCTTTTCCTTCCCTGTCACTATTCTGGACATAGGGTCTCTGATAAATATTGAAAAGATACTAGATCCAGTCTTTTCCTTCCCTGTCACTATTCTGGACAGAGGATCTCATTTTAAAAAAGCAAAAAGGAGCGCTGAAAGATGCAATTTACAATGTATTTACAAGAGGCACGTTAATAACGTGTCTATTTCTAGCAAGATAAGCACGTAACTCACGTCAAGTTCCTAACTTCACTCTCTGGCTCAGAATTTCACTTCGCACACAAGTTTCCCTCAGTTTGAGAATATTAATAGCGAGACCAGTAGACAGTAACAAGCCGATAACCTGGAAGGGATACAGCTGTGTCACAAACGCCTCTCTACCGTAACCAAAGAAAAGACAATTGCACCAGGAAGTCCAGTTATAAACGTACCTGTGCGTTGTGCTCCACTTATGGCTAAGTCAGAAAGGAGGGCACGATTGTTTAGCAGCCTGCATTTCCTCCTGGTCCAGCTGTGTCCTGTCTGTTGGTACTGCTACCCGAGTCTACGGCACCAAATGTTAGAGGGAGATTTATTACAGGGCAAAAGGGGCTGAACTGCAGAACTCTGAGAGCCTGCAGAGAGTGACCGAGGGAGTGAACTAGGGACAATACGGGTACCTTAATTGGTACCGGGGTTTGCAGGAACGCTTGCTCTAAAAATAGAGAAAACAGATATGTGAGCCATGGAAACTGAGGCTGAAAGTATAATAGATTTATTAAGAAGATGCAACTTCAATATAAAGGCATAAAAATATTAGTTCTGAACCCAGGGCTCTGCATTCTCAGGTAACCACTTGGATCAGATTGCATTTACTGAATAGTTGCTTTTGAACAGCTAGAGAGAGTCTAAACCTTAAAGACACATTGAGTCTAAACCTTAAAGACTTAGACACATTTATAAGTTGAGGTAAAATACATTCAATAATCACATTTCATCTGGGAATACTCACATCTGCCTATAAGTGAGAAATCCTGAAAATACAATATAAACACTTAAATGTCATAAAGTGAAAAAGCAAGGTTACAGAGAACATAGCAAGTATAACATTTCATATTGCAGAGTATAAAATAGAGCAGCACATTTAAAATACATGAACAAAGGCTGTCAAAATAGCCCTTGCGAAAAACTCACTGTCTGACATTATGTACAGACGAGGAGTAGTTCAAAGATGTGTTTGTGGATCTCCTTTTTATATTCTTTAAGGCGGTGAGAAGTCTATGGTAACGTCATCTCACGTCACCCCATGCCACTTTTCCTACCTGCGTCAAACCCAGATCTTTTGACTGGGTGTGAGTGTTTGATTGATTCAGATGCTCCGTCCATCACCACCCTCTTTTGTACCACTTCTCCTACCTGCGTCACTTATGGGATTGTGCTTCTTACTTCTTTTTCCATACATCTGTGCAGCCCTTCCTGTAACTGTGGCACGTAAGCTGGGCTAAAATTCATGCCTCTTAGACTGGAAGTCTGTTGTAAATTTGCATCGGGCAGCAGAAAAATGTGTTTTTGGGTAAAGGGATTTTATTTATATTTATATACCAAACTGTATTTCCTGTTGCCACATCCATCACTCCAGCTTGACGTAGCTGCGGAGGGAAAGTTCCACTTTTCTCATGAACAGTCTTAGGATGTGGTCCATTGTACGTCGAAAGAACAGAGGGGATGTTGAACTTTAATGTTCGTGAACTTAGCACACGAGTAGGGTGGGGGCTCAAACAGGAGCGAGCAGCCTCACAGACAGTGGAGCGTCATAAAATCCTGATCAGACATGCCTTTAGTTTGCTAAACAGAAAGTTGGCAGTACTCTGGCTAATCTAACCAATGCCTACATTTTAGACAGAAGGGCCTAAACAGGGGTTCATTCTGGCTAAGTGATAACAATGTCTCAGGATATCATGTGGCAAAATCAGTCCCTCTCTCAACGCCATCCTAACAAGGTCTCCAAAAGCTCACCTAGCCTCAATAAGGTCAGTCCTTAACATGGCAGCTCGACTCATAACTGGTGTTAAAAGATTTGAACACATCTCACTAACGCTCTTCACTAACTAACTAAACAGCAAACTAGGAAAATCCAGAACTCTGAGAAGCACCAACTCACTTCTTCTCATCCCTCCGAAACTGAAAAAGAAAATGACCCATTGCCGGCCCTTCTCTGGCAACCTACCTGTAATGTGGAACGCACTCCCTATCGACCCCAGATGCGACCCCTCCTTGTCTTGCTTGAAAAGGACCTGAAACTTCTCCTCAACCAATACTTTACCAACCAAGGTCAACCATCCTAGACTTCCCCCCTCACTCAGACCTTAAAGGATGGTGATTACCTGATGGTGCAAACTCCCTCACTGGATACATAAGTATTTTGCCTTTCCTTTTATCTCTAAGCACCCTCATGTGCTGCAATGTTAAGCAATATTTCTTTTCCTTTTTGTATGTAAAGTGATGTGATACCCACGGGCAGTGGTGGCTGGTGAAGTTTGATAGTGGTGTGTCTGAACTTGGGTGGGGGGTTAGTCGCCATTTCCCCCTGACCCCATAGGACAGAGAGCACCCAGGCCCTTTTGCTACCATCAGACAAGAGAGAAAGAGAAGGACAGCACAGATGCCGTGCACAAATACAGAGAACACTGGTAGTAGGATATGCACACTATCCTCACAGGGGGAAACAGCAGACCCCCAACAAACGGTCTCTGTTTCTCGTGCAATTCTCCAGTGCCTTCTGTGAGCCCTAGCTTTCCTCCCTACACACAATTCCCTAATAACCTCCAATACTCCAAGGCCCAAACCCCTTGGCATGGTCCTTGTACACAGGACGCCTGAATAGCCTGCATTGGGTTCCATCCTTGGGGAAGCTCAGTCCTGGGACCAGTGGACACTGAGCTAAAGGGTTTGTTTACTGGGGAGGGTGGGCCACTTTAACGATATAAGATGTACAGGGGGAGAAGGGGTGCTGTGAGGGCAGGATAAGTGCATGGGAGCATGAGGCACTGTGAAGGCAGGCTGTATGTTGGTAGGGGTGGGGAACGGGAGGTGTGCACAAGAGGATGTGGCAGTGTGTGGGCACAGGAAGTGCAGAATGGAAGGGGCACCTGCAGCACAAGTGAAATGCAGGGGACGAGGAAGAGGGGCTTAATGAGCAGAGCTGCTTTAACACATCTGCAAAATGAAGAATTACCCCGGAGCCTCCACCTTCCAAGCAGCCCACGGTGAACTGATCTGAACAAGCCCGCTATAACAATGGAGTCCATAAAAAAAGATTTTAAGTGAGACAGATGGGCATGCAGAAGTCACTGAATCCTAGCATGTTTACCGCCGCCTGCTCACACGTTACCCTTGCGTTAGGAGGCAGGTGAATTAAATTAAACAAATCATCTTTCTGTCTGAAGTTTCTGCCCTTACTTCTGGTCATTTCTGCTCACCCTCTTGATTTCTTGCTCTCTCTCAACCTATTGCTACATCTATATGTACCTGCCCCCTCTCGCTCGCTCTACCTCAGCTAGATCTAATTCAACTCCCTCTCAAAACACCGTTCTGTACCCATTCTCTCTATACCAGCCTGAGCCTACCACTACCTGCCTACCCGCTGCAGAGCGTAATGTAAACCCTGTCTGAAAGATGAGGAGAGTTGTAAACCAGGACTCATTGCACGCACACTCAAAAAGCATTGTTACTACTGGCCGTGAGCGGGGATGCTAGAATTCATACACTATCTCATTCAAATGTTAACTTCTTTCAGCTCTGTTGTCCTTAGTGGTTGAATGATGGAAAAACAAGTAAGAAACATGCTAAGAAGAGTGCATTACATTTGCCCTGACCAATCTGTAGCGAAATGCAACAGTAGGAAGAGAAATTGTGACATGGAGGATTATAAATGTTTTGCGACATGGCAAGCCTCACAGTAAGATAAACAGCAGACAGAGAACACCATAAGCACAATAATTTGAAGAGATGTTCCTGACTTCGAGGCACAGATAAACAGATTTCATGGGACTGTATGGCAAGAACCAGTGGAAAATACTAAGAGCCACAGATCGTGTACTGTTCTCTGAAGTGGAACATTCACCTACAAGACCATCAAGGCCCCTCTTGTTCTGCAGACAGCCCTGTGGATAGTGTTCTGGATGGCGGAGTGTAAAGCTTACGGAGTCCATAGGCTAAACCTAACAATTAGTTCAGAAAAGACCTAAAAACAGAACCTTCAAGCGCACTTCTAATTAAACTTTTTTCTGAGCTCCTTATCAGGTCATAAATAAAGAATATCGGACGGGGTTCACCACTTCACCTGAATGAACTCAAACTAGCTGAAATTCTCTTCTGGGATGGTTCTGTGAATGGCATTTCGGACTTGGCACCCTTCTTGGTGAAACAATACTGAATCCTGCTACTGCGGACTGTGCTCTGCTGTAATATCGTAAGACATATGTGTCTTTGATGAGGAGTATAATATGATTGCCTATTGCACATTTCTGAGGCAGCAAACAGCAGGCTGCCTCATGAACAAGAGGTAATGGCCCCGTTTGTGATAGGCAGAAGAGAAGAAGCCCAACACACTATACACATAACTTCAAACCCACACAATGCTTACAGGTTAGAAAATCTACTACTGAAAACAGCAAAATGACACTACAGTGGTTATTCTCTAGTAGTCCAGGGCTATATACCCGTTCTGTGCCAATGTATGAGATGTTTTACAATAGCAATTTAGCCGCACGGGCACGGTTGTCTCATTTTATTTTTTAAAGTATTGCTTTCAATTAAACTGAAAGTAATATACTTTCTATCAGAGCGTGACACCAAACTGCGGCCGTGCTCGGTTAAGGGGAACTTAAACAGAAGAGGCAGGGTGCGGTCTGCAGAAAATGACTAATGCTCGAGTGGGGGTGTTGGGAGTAAGCTAAACAGCAAGAGATAGAAAGAGAGTGAGAATCATTGAAGAGCATTGCTGAACATGCGTACTCCCGGAGTGCTAAATCTAAAATGACTAGGAAAAAAAAATACAGCAAAAACATGTTCCTTGACTTCAGCAGTGAAAGGATACAACGCATCTAATCAGAACATTGTGGGACTGAAATGCTCCTAGGTGGGACAAGCAAGAAAAGAGAGGATAGTCATGAAATCAAGAGTAGACTACCGAGATGGACAACAAACCATTCAATTATGACTGGGGAGCCAAAACATGCATACTCCAAGTATATGCTTGGTGTTAGAAACACTAGGTCTGCCTGCAGACAGCTAAAGTGGTCTATAACCAACAACAACAAAAAAGGAGAACTTGGAAAGACACAATAAAAGTATAAGACATGGAAAAAACATGTTTACATAAAGATGCAACCCTAAAGCATAAGCAGGCTTCCTAGCAAAATCTGACATGAAAATGCAATTAAAAGACTTAATAGAGTCTAATAGGCTCTAAAAGATGGGGAGCATTTAGCTATGTTCACAAAGCATTGCAACCCCGATTGGAACATGGACCATTATATCTATGACTACATATGCAAAGGCGTTGTGCTGGCAGTTTCAGATACCATTTAAATAACTGAAGTGATACAAAATGCCAGATTTATTAGTCTCTTGTCGGATGGGTCAACTGATCAAGGAATATTGCTACAAGAACTGATTTATGTGTGATGCAAAACCTACCACACATGGGAAACAGTGTAAACATGAAACGCTCCAGCGCACGAGGAGTCAAAGGTGCTTTACTAATTCTTGGCAACGTGTGGGATTGTCAGTGGTGATACCTGGTTAGACATGTTTTGCTCTGAATAAAGATGGCAGAGTTACGAACTTGGCAGCACATCAGAAAGAGGTAATCAGCTACCCGATAATGCGTCTGCTT